>NW_017566989.1:240741-241035 GCF_001661235.1 Pichia membranifaciens NRRL Y-2026
GAGCAATCAATCAGTTCATTTTGAAAAAGGGATCAGTCATCAGTTGACGGTTCCGTACAACTCATCCCAAAATGGTGTTCACGAACGGAAACATCGCACGTTAAAAGAGAAGGCTCGTGTTCTTCTTCATTCATCAGGTCTTCCCTCGCGTTTTTGGTCCGAGGCAGTCAAGACCTGATGAATGAAAAAGAACACGAGCCTTTTCTTTGAGCGTGCAATGTTTCCGTTCGTGAACACCATTTTGGGATGAGTTGTACGGAACCGTCAACTGATGACTGATCCCTTTTTCAAAAT
>NW_017566989.1:241135-257329 GCF_001661235.1 Pichia membranifaciens NRRL Y-2026
AAATAGAACTGATTGATTGCTCTATTGTCAAATTCAGTTCCGTTATCAGTACGAACTTGGGAAACTTTCAAACCACGTGAGCTAAAGTGGTTTTCTGCAGTCAAGATAAAATTCTTGAAGTATGCATTAGTTTCATCCTTCGTATTGAGAGGAATTATGTGAGCCCATCTTGAAAAGTCATCAACAATTGTGAGAAAGTATTTCTCACCAGCAAAACCCGGTGTTGAGAACGGTCCGCTCACAGCAGCGTGAAGTAGTTAGAGCGGTGCTTTTGCCCGTGTAGACGAAGCTTGCTTTGGAAAGAAATGAGTTAGCTTTTTGGAAACACAAAAGGAGCACTCAGTAAGCTTAGGACCGGAATGTAACCCCAAAGTCTCATAACAGCCGGAAACAGATGACCAAGCGCAAAATGACTAGCAACATTCGGAACAGCAAACATATCGTCAGCAACTGGGGCATAATCAAGTTCACATAAATCAGGACCACAAGCCGTAGCAATCTTACGGACCATTAGGAACAATCAACCGACGAATAAAGTTTCATGCTCTCATCCCGAGGGCAAGTTGAAGCGAAGTGGCTCACAACCTTTTGCTGTCTATCTATTCTTGATTGAGTATCCATTCTTAGTGATATATTATCTTATGTTTGTTGCTTCTTTTATATGGAACTTACTAACAAACTAATGCTTCTCAACACAAATACAAGGGATAAACCTCTTGTATTTATAAACTCATCACCCCAGTTAATCTTTCCAATTTTAGATTAACTTGATGCTTTGTCTTCACAAGGCTCTCATCTCCTATCTCAACATGCTCGGCATTGCTCATATCTAGATCCTTATTGGCTTCGACATACCATCTCAGGAACAAGCTGTCCATAATTGGAGTAAAAATTGTTCTTCAAGCGGGCTCTGTCGGGCAAAAAAATTTCTCACCAGTATTACGTAATATTGCTAATTTGCGTCGATTCAGGTCGATTCACACCATTACAAACCTCTACTGTTCTCTATATGGCAAAAGTAGATTCACTGTTGTCGATGCAAATACATACATGCTACTTACGATAATATCGTGGACGCCTTCTTCGAAGCATATGGTTTTTGACAGGTCTGATCTCCGAGAGTCCATTGTACAACTTGGTGTACGTCATGCAGACAATATTGTAGATGGACATTTGGTACTTCCAGAACGGTTAAACTGGCAGCGCTTGGTGGATGATGACTTCTATGAAGCGGTTTTGGAATACTACAACGATAGACCAGAAATCAGACTAGCTGACCAAGAACTTTTAGTTCTTCTAGGTCATTACAAGCCAAGGGAGTTATCATTAGTTCAGCTTCTTCTCAATTTTGTTTACAGAACATTACCGAAAGAATGTCAGTATGATCCAAGTAGTTATCTCGAGGAACGTGTACTTGTGCACTCACCGTTCCACGTGCAAGAGCTTAGCGTTCATTTCCATGAGGGCTTAATCCTAGGAAAGCACAAATTTTTATCCTATGAAGAACTGCTACCTTTCAGCTATCAGAAGTATTTACCTTATGTGAAGCAATTATACTTTGACGACGATGTTCCACCAATTTGTTGTGATACCCGTGCCTCTTTGTCATACAAATATTATTTACCAGACCGATTGGAAGATCCTAGATACAATGAGTTTCTTCTGGTTAGTGAAGGTAATAAGTTTTGGGAAGCTGTGAAGTCGTTTCCTTGTGAATACAACCGAGGTACTTTTGCTCTTTGCAGTGAGATAGCCTTGGATATAGAGAAAGGCTACCCGCATTGCTTCACTTTTGCTCAATTTATTAAAGTATTTCCATTTATGAGGGGAATGAAAATGGGATCGTCAAGCACTTCAACTTTTGTTTCTAGAAAACCTTCATATTTTAACAACTATATCCAGTATGCCATGATGGTTTGTTCAAGCAACTACTCAGAAGAACAGATGAGGAGAAAAAAGAAAGCGAGGACCGATTCCCCAAAGCTAAGGAACCGTCTGAAAATTGTTAGCATTGATTGTCCTGTTAAATACAAAATAACTATAGACTTCAAGCATAAAGTTGTCTTAATTCGATCGTACGAAAAACATTCCAAGTTATGCCATTTGTTTCAGAAACGCAAAGGGTACACTATCATGAGGAAATTAATGACGATAATGGACTCCAATCAATCAAGTACATTATATATGAACACAATGTATGACCATAGTAAGCTTGAATATTATGGAAGGGATCAAATTTGCTTAAAAAATATAAGGGTGGCGAAAAACATTTCGACGAATACCCGTTCGAAAGACCTGCTGGGAAACGATTATATGACTGACTTCCATATCCTTAATAAGCTAATCCAAAGCAAAAGCGGAAATTTCAATTTCAAAGACCGTCAGTATTCGTTCACTTTCAAAGAGGAAATGGTTGTTGAAAACATTTTTTACGACAGGCTACAAGGTTTTTTGATTGGATCAAAACAATCTTTATTGGATCTATCAACACAGGTGGTTTTTGGAATTGACGCAACCTTCAACGTCACACAATATAGGAGCTTAAAGTTGCTTACAGTGGTGTATCAGAATATTCAAACTAGGAAAATCGTGGTAGGGTGTGTTGGGTTTCTCCCTGGATCTGAATCTACGGGAAATTATAGTGCATTTATCTCTGCTCTCAAGAATAGAATTTCGCTTTTGAAAGGCGGAGAAGAGGCTTTTCCGAACCTCAAATACATTGTTACTGATGACAGCAAAGCAGCTCACAACGGACTGAAGGAACACTTCGGAAGTAATGTCAAAGTTGTTAAATGCCTATGGCACAAAAGGATTAATTTTGAGACTCATCTTGACAAGGTTGGCGTAGATATCATGATGAAGGTTATGTGGGACCGCAACCCTCTGAAGGCAAGGGCTTGGCTTGAGGCATTGAAGGAATACTATCATTTGGCCCTCAAGGCAGCATACATGAAGCCCCGTTCAGAAAAATTTACATTGCTGGTCTACAAGCGGGGAATGAAAAAGAATTGCGTCAAAATTAAGAGCCTACTTTTGAGACGATCCAGATATCTTTTAAAGGTGAAAAGCTTTTTGAACTATATTGTGTCATTAGAATCAGACTGCGAATCATGGTGTTTGTCATACCGATGTGTACTACCTGATGCTTATAGCATAGACAACGTTCCCGAGATTACTGATGAAATAAGAAAGCGAGGTGTTAGGGCTTTGAATCAACTGGCAGGAGAAGAAGAAATGAGCGTTTTACAACAGCATGAACTTAACTTACTATATGGAAACATATATCTTTCACTAGCAAACAGAAATGAGGGACGGAGCGAAGAAGTATACTGCCACGTCAAGGAACTGGAGCATGAGTTTAACAAATCTTATTCGTTGTTTACAGATCATCTTGACAACCCCCAGTTTGGATTGCTGATGCTTACAACTTCCAATAATGAGAGCATCCACAACGCCTTGAAAAATCATTATAATATGAAGCATTGCCCTCATCTTGTCGATCTATACATCAAGCTACAGAACTACTTTTATTCGAAGATCACAAAACCAAACTTTTACTCCATTGTAGTAAGGCATGATTTTCCTTTTGTTCGTGATATGACCCTTGGTCAGCAAGTTCAATTCAATCGAGAGATGGATGATTTCACGAAAGAGTTTGTGGCAGAAGAAATAGTTAAAGCAGAAGTGCATGGCGCAACGGTTACTGCTACTCTTTGTGGATGCAGAGTTCGGGCGAAAAATTGTGTCCCATGCCGTCATATGCTACAAAAGTTACACCAGTCGTGTACCAGAGAAGCACGATCTCAACTTGGCCTCGATCTGGAAAGCCTCTCTAATTCAGATTTGAGCGTTGACATTGTTGATCAAGATGACAAAATAGACATTCTTG
This sequence comes from Pichia membranifaciens NRRL Y-2026, assembly GCF_001661235.1. Classification (NCBI taxonomy): domain Eukaryota; kingdom Fungi; phylum Ascomycota; class Pichiomycetes; order Pichiales; family Pichiaceae; genus Pichia; species Pichia membranifaciens. Next base: position 245,025 of record NW_017566989.1, read on the forward strand.
CTAGCCAGCTTTTGGAAACAGCACTAAAGCAAAACACCTGTTACCGAAAAATCGTTAAGCGACTGGCTGACATTGAAAATGTTGTTCGGGAATCCAAGCAGTGGGAAGACATAGACTTTTCTGCAAATCTCAACCTTATTCGAAGAAAGACCAGCGATAATTCAGCTCTGTCATACGAACTTGCAAAGGAAATTTCAAAAGAGGCCAAAATCAATATAGATTTGGTTGCTGAAATGTTCCGGGATCTACGTACAGAGTCAGATAAAAAGAAAGTAGAGCATTTTTTTTCAAATATCAATGACAATATTAAAAATCTAGTAGATGGCGTACCATCTTTCAAAGACGCTATTCGTGTTATAGATTTTGACTTACTGTTACAGTCGTTTGGAAAAGGTCATGATGTTGAGGAGGATCATACTAGTGGTGAGAGAAGTAGCAGTGAGGACGAGCTTTCTGTGGTTGGAACTGAAAATGAAGATGATAAAGAGGAAGACCCAGGAGAAGGCCTTTTGAAAGAGAGTGATGATGACGAAGGTATGTCTTTGACAGATTTATCTGATTGAGCATTTTATACGTGATTAATTGAGTATCTACTTAAGTATATGATGCATGAAAACCATAAATTAATGTAATCAATATTAAATATACGTTAAAACAGAACCCGTACCTAGAACCCCCTGCTAAATTAACCACTTAGTTACATTAAAGTTAAAGCGCACCGCTCATATTATGTTGAGATAAGATGCCGAAGCCAATAAGGATCAAGAGATAAGATATAAGAATCTTATTATGACAAGGCATTTGAGTAATCTAAAACAAGAAAGTCCAGCGCCGTGATACATGTATAATGGAAAGTCTAGCCGAAGGTATAAATGTATAAATACAAGAGGGTTGTCCCTTGTATTTATGTTTGGGAGTATTAGTTTGCAGGTTAGGTATATTAGTTATATATAGACAAGCAAACAAACATAAAAATAGAGATACTACTAATAATAAATATTACATCAAGAATAAACAGATTACAACAAATAGCTTAGTTCTATTTTGACCTAGAGACCCTTGCTTATGAAACAAAGTCCTGAAAGACTTACTGAGTTTTAGTCGATCTATCCTTGTTGATCTATCCATAATATAGTCTTTGTTTGTTTTGTGTCTTTCACCAGGACGTTGGGAAACTTGCATCCCTAAGAACCTGCACCTAGATCCTTCATTCTAAAGTGTGAAGACAGAACGTCTTTGACAAAGGTAATGGAGGAGGAAACATTTAAGAGAATCAACAAATCATCAACGTATAACGCAACGAGTGTAACCGACTTCTCAATAACTAACGGATAGACCCCGAACTCAGACATCGACCGAATGTTAAAATCCATCAAGTGCTCGGATGCTTCACTGAATCGCACCATGGTGGGGAAATTATTGTTTGCTGAGAATACAGTGAGAAGCGATTTGGCATGCGGCCTCGGCCCTATCCAGGTTCATCAAAACCCCGTATGCAAATCATTATGCTGCTGCTAAACATGTTCTTCGGTACATAAAAGGTACTCTCGGTTTAGAACTGGTATTCAAGAAGTGTTGAGATAAGATGCCGAAGCGCATCTAAGTAATCTGAGACACTGTTTCACATTACTTAGAGGCCTTGTTATTAAAAGATTCTTATCTCTTATCTCTTGATCCTTATTGGCTTCGGCATCTTATCTCAACACTTGTCATTACAAGGCTCTTCTCTAATGCCTTGTCTTTTATAAGCCTCTTTCTCTAATTTATTGATACTTATTGACTTCGGCATATTACCTCAACAGTTTCAAGTCTATGGTTTGTTCTTAAAAATGGAACCAAGATTAAAGGTAAAGTTTTCATAAAGAACCTATATAAGCAAGCATGGAAGCAGACATAAAGTTGGGCGTGTGGCGTAGTTGGTAGCGCGTTCGCTTAGCATGCGAAAGGTCTTGGGTTCAACTCCCAACTCGTCCATTTTTTTAAAGCTAAAAGTTATGAATCACTTTGCTTCGACTTGTCGTAAAAACAATAGCCTAAAGCTAGATTTGTGCATTGGCTATCCAAAGTGGCAACATCTATGCCTGTTGTTGCAAAAAAAGCTAGCTTCAATACGATTTTTTGACAAATTCAAGAATCTTGAATTTGTGTACCGATTATATTGCTTAATCTTCCAAGTTTCGGATTAAATTTATTTCTTATCTCATAAGGGTCCTCTTATTGTGTTAATTGTTGGAGTCTACTTATCCTTGATGGTATAATCATTTTCTTATATCCACTTTCTTATGGTATATACCACTTTTTGTTTAATATTTTACATACATCAAAATTCAAAGTCAAACTTAGAGTTAGAGATACAGAAATAGAAAATAAATATACAACATGTACAAAAAACAAAATAAAATACAATACTAGTGCTTCTTTATTAGAAACCTCACCTAGGACTCACCGCTTGTGCTAGCAACGCGCATCTTCTTATTCCCACTGATCGATAAACTCATTCATCCGCTTATCGATCAAATCGGCACACTTGATGACCCACGATCCTTGTTCATTGTAAGTATCTGCGTTGGTTATCATTTGTTTGGCCTCACCAATGAAGTCATCCCACGTAAGCAACATCTTAGAATCTAGTTGTTTCCTCATTTGATCCAATAAAACAACATGCTTGATAATTTTGTAATAATCTGCATATAACTTCCTTGAGGGTAATTTCATAAAGACGGCAGCAACATTATTGCCATCTACATCAGTAAGTTCCTCCAGTTCATCAAGCATTGAATAGGCCCGTTGAACCCATGCAGCTGGAGCCGGTTTTCCTGTTGAAATGGCAGTCACCTTTTTCCCATTCTCCTTGATGATAGCTGTTGATCCTCTAAAAAGTCTTTGTCTCTTTTTCGAAGGGACATCTTCTTCATAGACTTCCTCATCGCTATCGTCATCAGATGTACGAATCATCAACATCGATATCATCAACGTCGTCGTTGTTTTGTTAGTGATTCCATCGGCCATATCTTTGTTCTCAATCATCGAGTCATCGGCACTTCCACTTCTATTCTCTTTCGTTTTACGAAGCTTTTCACTACGCGTGCGTTACCCTACCTATTTTGGGTTACTTCAATGCTTTCTTATAATAAGGATCTGTATTTCGTGCTCATAGATTCTCTTGTCTCTTTTATGTGTTATTTTTCCTAATTAGACTCTCTAATCTCTTCCTATCTCATTTCGATAATTTATCGTCAGCTCCTGTGTCTTATCCCAACAGAATTTGTATCTAAAGTACTAGATTCGTTGTTAATTTACGTACATGTAAATTTAGCAACAAACTCAAAACAAATCATACCATAACTAAACCATTACCCTTTATGCAAAATAAACCTTTAGAAATGCGATTTTGTCTAGAGAAGCAAGCGGCTTGATTTTCTATGACGTTGCTTTCCATTGCAAGTGTAACATTCTGCTTCTCAAAGCTTTTCATAGATAGAAGAGAAATATTAAAAAGAAGCTCTTGATATCGAACCCTGCTTTAACGTCGTCTTCTAAATTTTTTCTATTGGGTAGTTACATACTTGTTGCTTTACATTGCCTTGAAAAGGGTGGTAAAATATTAACAGGAGGTAAGAGTAAGGATACCTTCAGTATTCGTTGAAAGATTGACACATGGTAAGAGGTGTACCCCCAACACCCTTAATACATACCATGCCAAAAGAAGAGTTTGCATGGAGAAGAGTTTGCATGTTCATAAGCCACGGAATTAACTAAAATTGCTGAGGAAGTCTAACTGATATCGGAGCCTATAAATACCAAAAATATTCTTCCTTGTAATTATGTGTAAGACATTGAGTCAGCTAACATAATATAGGCGAATTTATAGGTATGCAATAAATTAAGCAAAAACTACATACTACAGATATATTATGCAGGATATCTAATCATGAGCAAAATAGAAATAAAAGATAGAATAAGAGCCGCAAACTATTTTATCTAGGATGATTCATTTTATCTCATTCCTTATCTCTGTGTTGCTTATGCCTAAGTCCCGCTACATGACATTCTATTTCAAAAGATGCATAGTTTTCGATACAGTTCTGCTATAAGTACTTTCAATATCAACAACCACTTATTTTAGAAATTTTCATCTTACCGGCTACCCCATCAATATTCAAAAGCAGGAATAACTTCAAACATTCTCTTTGCTGAGATATGGTAGTTCAAAAGAAAGGATGAAAATGCCCAACGTAAGGTAAAGATTCGTATATAAATTAAAAATCGCTGCTTATCTTTGATAGTGAAATATAATAACCTTTATTAATAATAATAACCTTATTTTTATGTTTGTTATCTGTTTCTTTTATACGTCACATCCAATCAATTAAATAAACTCAATGTCAAACATAAAAAGACAGAAAAATCCTTACGTTTTTATCAACTTTTTATATCGGTGAGTGTGTGCTTTTTTAGTTTCAGATCAGTCTAGTTTAATTTAAGACGAGCATAGGGATTTTTCTTTGCCGAAATGGATTCTTTTTAAAGTAAGACAAATTTTATTGCTCTAATTTCATTGATGATGGACGTTTACAAATCTTCGAAATATTTATAATATCATCTAAAACCTTTTGAATGTGACTTGATTGAGTAGTCTGATGCATTTTTTTCGAACTAAATTTCTATTACCGTGGCGTCTCCAATCTCGTCATTTTAAATGTTTTGCAACCGCTCGGCACAGAGATAGTTATTTTTAGCTCATTAAGATATAAAAAAGATGAAGCTTGAAAAGAGTGACCATGTACTCATTATCGTCAAAAACTGCTTGATGGACAAGAACAATAATCTGTTTTTAGCCACTGCAGTGAGTGCCCTTTCTAAGTTGATTTGTTTGCCATTTTACATCCAGGATCATTTTGCTAGATCAAAATGACACGCAATTGGATTTTTGGGGTTGGCCCTATCGGAAGTAACCAAACTCGCTCAGCAGTTGATGCTAAATACGAAGTGATTTTGAGTAGTAGGAATTAGTAGCAAAAAATGGTTCTTTGCCAGCTAGCTTCAATTTGGAAACAAATTTGTTTTGCCATAAAAAGAATGGAGAATATAATTCGGATATATGTGCTTTATGGATACTGGAGACTATACGTAAATTTCACATTTCCGCTCTCAGAATAACTTTGAAGCTAGTGAAACTTCAGATTGTAACAATGTAGCCAACTTAATCTCAAAACCGTGGTTGAGTAAAGTAAAAAATTGCATTTATTGCTTGTTTGGGTAAAGTATACGTTTACTGCGGGAATTCTGCGGAATACCTTATTTATCAGTTCAACTGTATAAACTATAATCCAAAAACTTCGTCCAATTAATGAATCATATTTTCGTGTACCATGCGAATTGTTTCAGGTATGCAACACGTAGTATTCTGAGAAATAAAATTTTTGGAAATGACGATGGGGGACAGAAAAGTGCGTGGAACATTGCTACCCCATTGACTAAACGATTAGGCCCAAATAAAGTATTACAGGGAAAAAACACTCTTAAAGGCAAGAGCTAAATAAAATTGGCGTGGCTTTGATTTTAATGCTTGACGGTAAATTATTATTTTCAAAAGCTTCTGAATCAGGTGAATACCAGGTTTATTAATCAAAGAAAATGAAATGAAAAGGTCTGTTTTAAAAAATTTAGTTTGGGACATTGATCTTTTCCGAGCCAAGGCTGTCAGTATGGTCTGAGTCTACTCCCCCACCAGGCCCGAATTCTAATTAAGAATCATGGGTTGATAGTTATGGTGAACGACAATGAGATTATACCCTATCAAATTACTCACCAGATAAACTAAAGTGTTGACGTTTTGCAAATGACCCAGTATTAAACCACTTTTAAAGCTTATCAGGAAACAGATCAAAAAAAAGATCTACAAAGAGTTTTTTTTAGTCATTAGGTAGCAATGTGGTTTGAACCGTAAGATTGAACGACACAATCATTGCATAAGTATATGACGTTTATCAGTTGTATATATGTTCCAAACTATAATGAATGTGTTGGGGTCCATAGTTGAAAGTTTATACGATATATCTTTCAAGTAAACAGAAAAAAGCGAGGACTTTTTCAGCTAACTTCCTAGCTAAAGTGGACAATCATTTAAAATTTACTACAAAACTTATAAATATCAAATCAAGACAGTCATTGATTTACTTGAGGCAACTATAGTATATCAAAACTGAAATGCATTTTTGCACTACCCAGTAGTTCAGGAGCCCAGTAAAGAGGCTAAATAAAGCCCATAGTTATAGTTATAGCCATCTGAAGCAACTAGATGCTAGATTTCTCTCCCGGGATGATCATGATGGGTTATAGAAGTTGGCTTGAAACGTAGTTCAAAATTTTAATCAGTTTTTTAGAACCAGAGGTTTATTAATAATTCAAGCTTCCATCAAAAAAGCCGATAGTAAACTCACGACATTGGGAAACCTGACATTTGGAGATGCTCTACCTTTGTTCTTCCCTGCAATTCACTGTTTCTTGTTCACTTTTTTTTCTGTGTAACCTTTATCACAAGTTATGAGCAAAAACAGAGAGCCTGCCTCTCTCGCTAAAATGGTGGGACTAGATGGTAAACATGTTGCCTTAGCTGACCCTCCACAAAATCTTATAGGGAGTGCACAGTCTATTATAGCAAAGAACACCTTCATGGAATAAACCATTGCAATCTATTTATTTTTGATGGAATACCTATTAGTGGTATATCTTGTTCCCTATTTATATAGAACTTAACATAATTTAAACAAAAGGGACAAACCTTTTGTATTTACATATTCATCACGTAGGCTTTTTTATAAGGCTCTTATCTCTTATTTCTTATCTCTTATCTGTCTAGATAGCTTGTCTCTGGATCCTTCTTGGCTTTGCCATCTTATCTCAACATAAACAGCTAAATAGGAAAAGCAGTGACTATTTTTTTTTGAATGACAATCGAATGTTAAACGTATTTGGACCGTAACTTTTTTTGCTTACATAAAATATATACAGCTTGATAAGAGGCTTATAACATCAACCATAAATACCAAGGCCTAAGAAACCGTATCTGTGTCCTGTTTCAAAATGTTTTCAGAATGTTTTACTACTGATGAACCAATGACGCCAATTTTGTGTAACCTGGTAAACACTTGCTTCTGAGACTGAATCTTGAAATATTAACCTTGGTGGCAAAATGTATTTACTTTGAAGAGTAGTGAGGAAAGAAGAAAAGTTTTGTTTTCCGAAGAAAAACTTCACTTTAGCTCAACCGCTAATTGCCTGAAGATTGGAACAAAAACTCATGAAAAGGAGAGCCAATGGAGGCTGTTAGTTTAAGAGTTGAACTTTTTGTTGCTGTAGACATTCTGGTTCAGTGCAATTTTTTTAATTGCAAGCAATTAACTTATTTTGATATCATATATAAAAGAGTGTAACAAAAGAGTGATTAACGCGTGGTCAGGATTATTAAAAGCAGGTGTTTTGTTGAAACTAGAGAATAGTAGATTAACTTGATGGTTTCTAGATTGCTTCTCTCTAGATCCTTATTGGGGGAGAAATAAAGAGACTGCGCAGAATTTCTTACTTTTTTTGAAACTACCAATTTGATTGAATATCTTTCCCACATTCACTCCAATACTTTGACCTTAAAACTGCAATTTTCTTCCCCTCCACATCATGTCCCTTTCTGTACTCACTTATCGCCTCCAAAGCATTTTTATACCCTTCAAACAACACAACTCTAGCAGTTGGAGAATAATGCTTATATTTCATTCCACGCGTAAGCACCTTCTCGTATTGACCAGTCGTTTTCTTACCCAAAACTATTTTCTCCCATCCATTACCAACGCTTGCAATTTCCTCAAGACTAACTCTACCAGGTCTTAGTAACATAGGAGGGTCCACCCTTCCGTCAACGACAGTACTCTCCAACCCAACAGTGTATTGTCCACCATCTATGACCAGGGGGATTTTTCCATCTAAATCTGCTAGCACATGTTCAGCTGTGGTTGGCGATGGCTTTGTAGATGCATTAGCAGAAGGTGCCGCCAAAGGTATATTTGAAAATTGAATAAGTGCACGTGCCACTTTGTTTTCAGGGAATCTCACTGCAAAAGTGTCCTGACCAGCCGTTACGATCGGGGAAACAAGACACTCCGGCGTATTAGGTAGCACGATACTCAATGGGCCAGGCCAAAATTTGGCTATAAGCGGTTTGTAAATCTCAGGTAGCTCTGTATGAGCTCGTAATAGTATGATAATTGAAAATGTATAGAAAATGTATGTGTATAATAAGTCATCAAGGTATGCCTGGAAGTAGAGGAGGGGTTAAAATGAATGGAAATAAGGTCGGAAAACCTTCGCTGGAGCTACTTGAACTCGATCTGGGCAAGTATTGGTATGTGGTCGCTTGGGAAGTCCTAAAGCATAATTACATATCTATTCATCCTTTCATTTTTACAAGGAAAATTCTAGAGGGTATATCTGATATTGTGCTTACGGTCGTTAACTTTTAGTCCCATTTGTAAATTCTTACCGGTATATGAACAATCTACTAAAATAACTAACTCGTCTCACCTATTTTCGTTATACCCAGCACGCACACCTAGGCTTGAAAAACAATCTGCAGAAGGAGCATATAGTACCTGATTGTTTGGTGCAAGGGTAATGATTCTTGAACATGTGATTCCCAAAAACAAATATTGTGAGGTTAAACGTAACATGATTCTTTTGAGGCAATGCTTCAGCGGTGATGATACTATCTTTTAGTGTATTGCTTTTAGATTTCTTATATAATAATACCCTTCTGCATAGCTTCAATGTAGAATCTTTGGTGACTGATTTTGAGGTTTGATAACGTTTGTATGCACTAGCCTCAGTATGTACAAATTTTGAAATTAGAGAGGAAAACTCAAAAATTACCAAGCACTGTTTCATTGACTCCTATGAATCGTACTAGATGCTATAAATCTGAATTTTAAGAGTAGGTAACAACAAGTCATCAGTAAAATATATTTCGATTGTCAAACATTGTGAATGGTATTGTTTTTAATCCAATATCTATGAGATCTCCCTACCAATTTACTTTTCATTAGGTCTATCTACTTTTTAAACAAATAGCACTTTCAGTAAGTTAAAGGTGGACACTGTGTAAGCGTTTCAAATCTTTTAAAATAAGTCTAACGAGAGAGTCATGTTAAAATGGAGTTGAGCAGGAAAAGTGTATTTTTAATAGCAAAGTTCTTTTTTCGCGTAGGTCTGATTTGATCAGCGGCTCGGTAGACGAATTACAGAATTATGTTAATACTTATATCTTCTTGACTCGGAAGCCTGTCTTATTATAAAAAACCATATAGATATATGCTTGTAAGTCATGAATGTGCCTTTAAGACAGTTTTATCTGTTATAGCTGATAAGCTGTTGCTGAATGCAATCTCTTTTATTTTCTCCACTCCACTGTTAGCTTCTCGGCAAGCTCACTTATTGAGAGTGAATTGGGTGTTTAGGACATTTTGCTATGTGTGCCACATATCTATTTTATGTTTTTGAATTTTGCTAATTAAGTATGTTGAAACGCATTATAACTTTTCTTTGCCGAAAAAGGTGATTTTTGCTTGATGAGTTACTAATTATCCCTAACTTATACTGGGTTCACCACTGCAACCGCTAAAGCTAGCAACAAAATAAAAGCCAGGCTGTGATTTCGAGTTGTTCACCGATTTATCGTATACAATTGTTTTTAGTCAAAAATGGGGCGAGACAGGTTCTTCTTTATTTTTTATTACGGCGGTTTCTTCTTTACCCTTTCGTTGGCTGATGTTTCCTCTTTTAATTAAGCTATGAACCCTCACAAAGATGCATATACGTATCTAAGTGGTGGAATGTGAACAGAAGTAATTAATTTCTGTTTATTTATTGTTTTATTTATCACTTTCTATGACTTCAAAATAATCTCATTTTTTGTAGAATATTTGATAATTTAGCACTCTTGGTAAAACTGGGGTCAAAAAATACAGTTAAGTTCAACTGAGATCTAAAATTCTCAAATCTTCTGAAATAGTTTATTTAAGGTAGCAACTGCAGTTACTTAAGCACTTGAAAAACAAACATCTGATAGATGAGGAAAATGGTATTGTTTTCTCGAGCATGCTCGGACAGAGAAATAAAATACTGACCCGCTTAACAGATTAACTACCCACTTCAAGGTCATTTTTATTCTAGATTCAATAAACCATTTGCAGTGGGGTAGTTAGTTTTGACAATTTGGATAATCAAAAGTTTCATACAAATTGCAATTCCAACAGAGATGGCTGAGGCTCAAATATGCCTGCTCTAATTGAAATAACAAAGAAGAACACAAAAAAAGGGCCTTCAATTCCTCTATTTTTTATTTTCCAGTCAAGCAACAGTTGGGAATATGAGATAGTAATTTGTGAGTAGAGGAAAGTTAAACTGATGGAGCTAAATTGGAAAAGATGGGCAAGACATCCTTGGAGCCTTGTTTCTGCTCCGGTAGCAATGTAAAGTCTTTACAAAATGTTTATTTCGTAGAGAGTTGTCGACGTTTAAATTTAACGTCACTGGAGCTCTGAAACCAATGCAAAGTTTTGTGTGAGGTTCTGATAATTCAGTAGCTAATGTTTTTAACTCTCTCCTGTTTGACGATTTTTGCAAATTTATTGTCAACTTGATAATAACTTCGATCATTTTATCGAAAAGTTTGAACGCAATGTTTTCAAGAACGCACGTAGTCTAGGGGACATAGTTGACTTAACAAAATAGAAAATAAAATTCAAGATTTCGTAGTTACGAAAGTATTCTGCTCTTAAATTTATTTGACTGTAGTAAAAGAGTTGTTATGTTTCAAAAGACATCTCATATGATTTTAACTTTCACCATCGTCAACAGGGGCTTACCATAACATTCGGTAATATTCTCATTTAATCAATGTATATCATACAATTATAAGTATACATACCCCAGCCGCTAGTCTCAAAAGTTAGCTTTCAAATAAAGCTAGTTTAATGGCATTTTAGTCTATTTATCCTAGATCTATTACTGGTAGTATATTTGTTATTATGTTTATTGCTTATTATTTTATAAATTGTTGCGATAAGATGCGGAAGCCAATAAGGATTCAAAGATAAGTTATCTAGACAGATAAGAGAGCTATCTAGACAGATAAGAGCCTTATAAAAGTAAGGCATCAAAATCATCCAAAGCTAGAAAGATTAGCCGACGTGATAGGTGTATAAATACACAAGATTTGTCCCTTGTATTCATATTTGGAAGTATTAGTTTGTAAGTCAGTTATATTAGTTATACATAAACAACCAACAAACATCGTAATAGATATACTACAAACAATGGATATTGAATTAAGAATAATCAGACTTCAACAAAACGCAAAAAGAAAGACAAGGACTAAAATTGAGACCGGCGTTATTCGGTAGTTGTAAAATTGAAAAACATCTGCTGAGTTTTTTAAAATTCAGGGCAAAAAACTTAGTTTCGGAAAAAATGTTACATATTTAAACAGCATTGGCACATGGGGTCAATAATAACTTGAGCACAAAAAGAAAGAGAGATTGATTTGATTTGACCCAGCTTATTAAAATCCATTTAAAGCATAGCTAATAAATTAAAATAAGGCAAAGTTTTATGAAATTGAATGAATGAAAACCAAAATTTTATTATTATGAAAGCCAGTTGGACTAGCTATTTATTTAATAATTCATGGCTATACCGAAGCTCTGATTCTGTTGAGGCGTTAGAACCCTTGAGGGCCAAATTTGATGAGCAACACGATAGGTTGTGTGACTTCTATGCGCAGTGCACGGCGGTTAGGTATCTATCGACGTTGATAACAATTCCAAAGTTACCATTTGATGCACCTACGTTGGCAGACGAGCAGAAGAGCGTTTCACCTTTGATAGAGCAAGGAATTGTCCAAACACCGGCTGATTATGCCAATGTGCAAAAAGCGGTTTCATCACAGCCAACAGGGGCGGTTGCGAATGCGTATATGGCAGGACAACAGGCATACGAAGCGCAGCAGCAGCAATTAGAGCAGCAGCGGCAGCAGCAGCTGCAACAACAACAGCAGGAGCTGGAACAACAAAGACTGTATTGGGAGGAGCAACAGAAAAGAAATTCGGAAGCGCAGCAGCTAGCGCAACAGCAATTGCTGCTTGATCAAGCTCAGAGGCAGGCTCAGGGCCGAGTTGCAGAATTGGAGAGAGACATTTTTGGCGTTGAAAGGCCAGTACGATAGTGACCAGTTGATGCTTAGGAGCTACGACGAA
>NW_017566989.1:257429-257781 GCF_001661235.1 Pichia membranifaciens NRRL Y-2026
CTTATCATGATAAGGCATCTTAAGTAATCTAAAACTGGAAAGTTAGCCGCCATGATAAATGAATAATGGCAAGTTTAACCGAAGGTGTAAGTGTATAAATACAAGAGGTTTGTCCCTTGTATTTATGTTTGAGAGTATTAGTTTGTAGGCTAGTTATATTAGTTAAATATAAATAAGCAACAAACATAAGAAAAAGTGAACATATACAATGGATATTCATAATAGAATAGCTAGATTACAACAATAAGTGCTGAGATAAGATGCCGAAGTCAATATCAATAAATTAGAGAAAGAGGCTTATTAATGAAGACAAGGCATTAGAGGGCTGTAATGACAAGGCATCAAGTAATCT
>NW_017566989.1:261370-262667 GCF_001661235.1 Pichia membranifaciens NRRL Y-2026
CTGAGACGTATGGTATCTATAAGTTCTTAATTTCAATGCTAAGAGGGCTATACCGAAGCTCTGATTCTGTTGAGGCGTTAGAACCCTTGAGGGCCAAATTTGATGAGCAACACGATAGGTTGTATGACTTCTATGCGCAGTGCACGGCGGTTAGGTATCTATCGACGTTGATAACAATTCCAAAGTTGCCATTTGATGCACCTACGTTGGCAGACGAGCAGAAGAGCGTTTCACCTTTGATAGAGCAAGGAATTGTCCAAACACCGGCTGATTATGCCAATGTGCAAAAAGCGGTTTCATCACAGCCAACAGGGGCGGTTGCGAATGCGCATATGGCAGGACAACAGGCATACGAAGCGCAGCAGCAGCAATTAGAGCAACAGCGGCAGCAGCAGCTGCAACAACAACAGCAGGAGCTGGAACAACAAAGACTGTATTGGGAGGAGCAACAGAAAAGAAATTCGGAAGCGCAGCAGCTAGCGCAACAGCAATTGCTGCTTGATCAAGCGCAGAGGCAGGCTCAGGGCCGAGTTGCAGAATTGGAGAGAGACATTTTGGCGTTGAAAGGCCAGTACGATAGTGACCAGTTGATGCTTAGGAGCTACGACGAAAAGCTCCAGGTATTGGAAACTGAGCTGCGAACAACTTCGGAGACCGCTGGGGAACAGCTGGCTGCTAAGGAACAGCAGTTGACTTTTCTGCAAGAACAAATCGACTACTGGAAAAACAAGTACGAGTCCCTTGCAAAACTCTACTCGCAACTGCGAGCAGAGCATTTAGACCTACTTGCAAAGTCGAAGAAGATCCAGCAGAAGGCGGCGTCTGCTCAAGAGGCGGTGGAGAGACGGGAAAGGATGGAGAGGGAAATGAAGGCAAAAAACGTTGAGCTGGCCGACTTGATCAAGGAAAGAGACAGAGCGAAGCTGGAGCTGGAAAGGGTGAAGACGGGCTCGAAGGGGCAGTTTGAGAGCTTGCAGCTAGCAAAGGACGAGTTGGAGCAAAAGCTGGCGACACTCGAGCGGGCGCAGTCTGCGAACTTGACTGCTGTGTTCAACCAGCACAAGAACGAGGTCGAGCAGTTGCAGCAGAAGCTGGCGCGTTCGTCTCTGGCGGACGGGTCGTCCGGCAAGGAGCTAGAGGTGCTGAGGGAGAAGCTGCAGGAGAAGGACATGGAGCTCGAGATGATGCAGCAGACGATGGACGAGACGATCAAGGGGCTCGTTGCGCAGCAGAAGGAGGCGGGTGGCGAGGGCGGGCATGGGGGGTTGCGGAAGGTGTCGGAGTTGATCGACGCGGT
>NW_017566989.1:265859-266042 GCF_001661235.1 Pichia membranifaciens NRRL Y-2026
AAAGCCAAAATCTATTAATACCTGATTGATTTTAACATTCCAGCAGAGGGGTGCTTGTTTCAAGCCATAAAGACTTTTATTCAGATGGCACACTTTTGAACCAGCAGCAGGAGATCCAGGGGGAGGCTGCATATAAAGCTCCTCATGCAAATCACCGTTCAGGAATGCGGTGGTTACGTCCAT
>NW_017566990.1:0-871 GCF_001661235.1 Pichia membranifaciens NRRL Y-2026
TCCCATGATAATCGCAATATTCACTTGTACTGTAGACTGTCCATTGTAGTGTGTGCTGCTTTAATGGACTACTATTCTTCTTAGCTCCAGTCCAGCAAGAACACCGACCACATACCGTCAGAAAACAGGAAACGGAAAAATCGTCGAAAATTCCCCCTCCGGCAAGCTCGCCGGCCCGATTTTTTCCCCATACCAATCACGAAAGGGTCGTTTTCGAGCAGCGCTCTCACGAGAGGGGCCTCTTGATTTCGGCATTTTTCACGAGAGGGTGTTTCGCTAACAAACGTTTTTCACAAAAGACCCCTTTTGCCATACTGGAGCGAGAATTCCCATATTAGTAGACAATCCTGCCTTGAGCATTGGGACACGTACAGTAGAAACAGCAGTGACAGTAATGTGGCAGCCAGGTGGCTGTCTGTTGTTGTGACAGGCTGGACAGGGGAATGGAGACCGGGAAGTTGTCCAAGCAGTTCTTAGTCGTCCACGCAATTGATCTGTTGATGATTAGAACACACCATTGACAATGACATTCGTACACTGAGACTCAAGTGATGTGTGTCAGCTTATGGAACCCACGTTGTTCTGATTGCATCATTGGGATCTGGACTTGGCAAAGGCTGGAAATGGCCTACGACTGTATAGTTTATATATTCTGTTACATCCAGTACTCGAGACACTTTTGTACTGATATATACACCGAATAGTGGCATGGCATCATACAAAATACCGAACGCAAGCCTCCCTGCATCATGTTGATGGCTGGGTGCTGATCCTCGCCAAACCAGCCCCTTGTACAGCCTTTCGACGGGTGTTTTGACCAGCCTTTTCGCCAACAATTGGCCCACATTCTGGACAACCGTCTACGATGGAG
>NW_017566990.1:971-55794 GCF_001661235.1 Pichia membranifaciens NRRL Y-2026
AGTGGGGAAAAAAGCGCAGTAATTAGCTATTCAGAGAGGGGTAGAAAAATGGGAAGACTATCCGAGGGGAGTGGTAATCAGGTAAAAGTGCCTTGGACCAGGAAATTGTGCGGAAAAACAACCGAGAACAAAGTGTTCTAAACGCGATAGAGAAAATGAGTAAGAAGTAAAATCGGGTGAAGAGGTTTTGACCAAACAGGATCTATTTTTTGCCGTGCAAAACTAGTATAAGGGGAATTCTCGCTCCAATATAGCAAGAGGGGTCGAACGTGGAAAATCAGTTTGTTAGCAAAAGGGTCTAAAGTGGAAAAATCGAAAAACGCTAGACCCTTAACGTGAGAGCGGGACCTGAAAGACCCCTTAATGTGATTAGTATGGGGAAAAAATCGGGCCGGCGAGCTTGCCGGAGGGGGAATTTTCGACGTTTTTTCCGTTTCCTGTTTTCTGACGGTATGTGGTCAGTGTTTTTGTTGGACTGGGGTCTGGTTGGAACTGGGCCATTGGGGCCGGTACACACTACAATGGACAGTCTACAGTACAAGTGAATATTGCGATTATCATGGGAGTGTCTTTGACACCGTTAATGATGTGGCCACAAGGTTGTTGTCCTGTCTGGCTCAAGAGGCTCATTATTCCCATATTAGTAGACAATCCTGCCTTGAGCATTGGGACACGTACAGTAGAAACAGCAGTGACAGTAATGTGGCAGCCAGGTGGCTGTCTGTTGTTGTGACAGGCTGGACAGGGGAATGGAGACCGGGAAGTTGTCCAAGCAGTTCTTAGTCGTCCACGCAATTGATCTGTTGATGATTAGAACACACCATTGACAATGACATTCGTACACTGAGACTCAAGTGATGTGTGTCAGCTTATGGAACCCACGTTGTTCTGATTGCATCATTGGGATCTGGACTTGGCAAAGGCTGGAAATGGCCTACGACTGTATAGTTTATATATTCTGTTACATCCAGTACTCGAGACACTTTTGTACTGATATATACACCGAATAGTGGCATGGCATCATACAAAATACCGAACGCAAGCCTCCCTGCATCATGTTGATGGCTGGGTGCTGATCCTCGCCAAACCAGCCCCTTGTACAGCCTTTCGACGGGTGTTTTGACCAGCCTTTTCGCCAACAATTGGCCCACATTCTGGACAACCGTCTACGATGGAGATACTGTGTCCAGTACTTGAGCTAGGTCATTATTGCATGTCTTGTCTACTACGGTTATCTTCTCCTTGTGTCCATGGTGACACCGAATCAGGAGGAACACCACCGAACCAAAGATGTCTGAAGAACAAAACATTCTAGCAAGCAAGAGATTTGATATTATCGAAGGGTTGATTGTCGACCACACGAAGAAGTGTGTGGTCACTCCCTACAAGAAGGAGATTGCGGACAAGATCCCGTTGATTAGCTACATCAAGGAGCTGTACGACGACTGGGAGACCTATCCTAGTGGCACTGTCATCAGGTACGAGTGTCCTCAGACCAAGAGAATTGTTCAGGAAAACACCAAGAACAAGGTCTTCAGAAAACCGGATGAGGAAATGATGAAGAAGTACAACCTGGACGAGCGGTTTTTGACCAACCAGGATCTGTTCTTTGCCGTCCACAACTACTATTATGGGAATTCTCGCTCCAGTATGGCAAGAGGGGTCTAACGTGAAAATCAGTTTGTTAGCAAAAGGGTCTAACGTGAAAAATCGAAAAACGCTAGACCCCTAACGTGAGAGCGCGACCTGAAAGACCCCCTAATGTGATTAGTATGGGGAAAAAATCGGGCCGGCGAGCTTGCCGGAGGGGGAATTTTCGACGTTTTTTCCGTTTCCTGTTTTCTGACGGTATGTGGTCAGTGTTTTTGTTGGACTGGGGTCTGGTTGGAACTGGGCCATTGGGGCCGGTACACACTACAATGGACAGTCTACAGTACAAGTGAATATTGCGATTATCATGGGAGTGTCTTTGACACCGTTAATGATGTGGCCACAAGGTTGTTGTCCTGTCTGGCTCAAGAGGCTCATTTGAAGACAGCTAGAAGACAATCCTGCCTTGAGAATTGGGAGACGTACAATAGAAACAGCAGTGACAGTAATGTGGCAGCCAGGTGGCTGTCTGTTGTTGTGACAGGCTGGACAGGGAGTACCGGGGGATTTGTCCGTGCAGTTGACCTGTTAATGCTTAGAATATTACCACTGGAAATTGAACTCAGATCAACTGATGAAGTTAATAGATGAATGTGAATTCTTGGCAACTGAATTGAGTGGATGTTCAATGAAAAGATTCAAGTATAGTCTGTGATTGAATACTATATGCAAGAGGAAGTTATCAGCACACTATTCGACGGCTGAAGCGATCAAGTAGTAGTTCAGAGCTCAATCCATGGTATATTCTACTGGTTATGGAGGACTGGAAAGACATTTATTCACAACCAGTGGATCAGCAATAGGTTCCCATGAAGATCAGCGGACCATTTATCCGTCTGGTTCACAAGGACTGTTTAATAGAGAACGTGACTATAGTGATCATTAGGAACGGATACGTGCGAATGGCCAGTCTCAGTAGTGGAAGAAGATCAGTTCAGGCCTTCCTCAGTT
Organism: Pichia membranifaciens NRRL Y-2026; assembly: GCF_001661235.1. NCBI lineage: Eukaryota > Fungi > Ascomycota > Pichiomycetes > Pichiales > Pichiaceae > Pichia > Pichia membranifaciens. Next base: position 3,573 of record NW_017566990.1, read on the forward strand.
CGATAGTGTACAAGTAGTTTACAGAAACAGTGCTATATTGAAGAGGCAATTATGTTTTGTTTTGCTGGAGTTATCGAAGTAAATCAACTGTACAATCTGGATGGTCTTTGATGCTAGCCACTGGCGAATTAGGGAGAAGATAGCTGGTAAAAGACGTTCAGGTACTGGACGGAGACTGGTAGTTGAACTGTTTGTTTACTGATTACGAGCTAATGAGAGACTTGATCTTGGGCCTAATTTGTCGTTGAGTCGGCAATTGATAGGGCGGTTGTTCGTTAGCTGGACAGACATGCTATAATTTAGAATCGAAAATTGAGAAGCCTGTACTCTGTTGTTTGCAGAGAAGCAATTCGAGCATTTTATGGACCTGGGCAGAACCCAGCTGGCCAGTAAAACTTGAGTTTGTAGCTATTTAACTAGAGAATATTTCTAGTTGCTGAGCTTGGTGAATGATAAATTGTTTAGAAAAATGACGAGAGTTCAGATGTCTGAGACGGATGAGGAGAAGACGTTCAGATACTCTAGACAGAGTACTCGTATGATATAGTGTTCTATTTGATTGTCTTGTCGAAGGTCGATGCAAGATGCGCTAGATATCGAACTTTTCGGGCGGTTAGCCACAGAAGTTATTGCCGTAGTGAATATGAGCTGATGAACATTCAAAGTGAAATAACTGTACCATACTGTAGTTAAGGAGAAGAGGTTCGGATTTTTGCTCTCTGTTACAGGTTTTCAATTCGGATTGAATGTTCTTGTTGAATTGATTATCGGTTATGCTCTTCCAGGAAATCCAAACGCACTAATGACATTGAAGGCTTTGGGCTACAACATTGATGGTCAAGCAGAAAGTTTTATTTCAGATCAAAAACTGGCTCACTATTCAAAGATACCACAGAGAGCTGTTTTCCGTGGACAAATATTTGGTTGCCTATTGCAAATCATTGTCACTTTGTGTGTGATTAACTGGGAAATTTCAAACGTTAAAGGTCTTTGTACTCCCAAGCAAGAAAGTCGGTTTTCATGCCCACAAGAAGTCACATTTTACTCTGCTTCTGTTTTATGGGGTGCCATTGGTCCAAAAAAAGTTTTCAACGAATTGTACCCAATTCTTAGATGGTTTTCTTGATTGGATTTTTGCTTGTATTTCCATGTATTTTGGCAAAGAAGTATTTCCCAAAACAAACAAAACACTTCTATCCAACTTTGATCATAGGTGGTATGCTTGTTTTTGCACCATATAACCTTTCTTACTACTATCCTGCATTTGTTCTTGGCTATATTTTCAACCATTTCATTAAGGGTAGATATCTTTCGTGGTGGGAAAGATACAACTTTGTCTTATCTGCAGGTCTTAATACAGGAACTGCTTTCTCTGCTGTCATCATATTCTTTGCAGTTCAATATCATCCAGTAGTGCTCAGTTGGTGGGGTAACAACGTTCCCTATGCTGGTACTGATGGTCAAGCTGATGGTTACCAGATGTCGCTACTTGATCCGGCCAGCCAACCTGATGGATACTTTGGTTTGAGACTTCATAACTCTACCGGCTAGGGTTTCCGTCGTTTCTTAATGGTGCCTGTTTTTTACTTTTATTTTCCTGTTTTTCCAGAGAGTTGTTACAATTTATATCTTTTTCTTCATTCATTTTAATACGCCTATATTTTTGTAATTTAGATATTTGCTGTATATTTATAAATCATTGCAGCCATAAAATTCCAAAACTTTTGTCCTGTTCCCCAAGCTTTTTTGAAAAGCTTGTTCAAACAGCAATCTCGATAAGCAGAAGTGTGGGCACTCAGTGCAACCAGTAATTAAATTTTAACTTTGAAGATTTACTAACTCTTATTATTTCATAAAAGAGCTCAACCCCCCAAACTAGTGCCACCCGTTTATCAGTGAAAAGAACTAAAAAGAATAACAGTGACAAGGAGATCCACAAGATAGTATGCTTGGTCTTACTTCACCTTGTTTAAACTGTTTGAAAATAAAAAACATAAACAAAATGTTCCAGAAATTTCCATGTGCTTGTAGTGATATGAGAAGCGGTATTCAAATAGTTACTTGTTAGCTGTTAATAAGATAAGCTTTTTAGTTAACATTGAATTAATTTCCATGAAATTCCTTTGGCTGTATTTTTTCGACTCAATGAAAATTGAGACTCTTTTTCCGTTGACAAAACAATATTGTTGCGCAAGCGTTCACTACCCACTAGTGGGTTCAGGTAGCTCATATAATTCTAAACTACAGCTGTATACCATCTCACAGAGCAAAGAAGATAATGCGGATATACTGAAACTAGTTATTGGTGTTGTAAAACTATTCCAGTTTGTAATGTAAGGAGAACAGCGCCAAATGTTCTGTTTTCAAGTCACTAAATCGATTCTGAAAGAGTGACCCATAGTCCTGTCCCATCACAGGAATGATATCTTGAAATCCGACAGACCACGTGGTCTCTGATATAAAGCTAAAAGCTACCTCAGACCGGTGCTTTGCCCAGTAAAGGTGCCCTTTTTTGACTGTCGGGGTCTAAATTCTGGTAACTTGAAGTACATGTTATCATCTGCTATTCCGATCTCAAAGAATCCTGATTCACTGTGCTATGACAAATACAGATTGTCTTGTGATTCCATGACAAAAGGCAAAAAGGCAACAGCAAGCACTGCTTGGTTTGGCAGTGGGTCGTTCAGAAGGCCAATTGGACCTGTTGAAGGACGACCCGTTTGCCCAGCTCAGGCGCCCATGCTTGGACGGCGACGCGGGGCTCTATCAGTTGCCTCCTTGCGCCTGCTGTCACTCCCTGCCGCCTATCTGCGTTCCGTCTCCTGCAGTTTTAACCACTCAGCCCCAGCATCCCCCGTGCTTTGAAGGCTCCCGTGTCGACGGGAGCAATCGACTCAACCGCGGCTAGCATCCCCCGGGATTTCAGAAAATGCATCCCTCTCTCGGGTTAGCAGGGCTGCAGCTGCGCACTCGATCTCTCGTATCGGGGCTTCCATATGCACCCCTTACGCCTGGCGCGATCTACGACACCGTTTTAGCCCGAGCCTAGGAACGCACTTCCCGCGGATAGCACTGGGGCGTCGGCCCGAAGACAACCGGCGAAACTTGTGGACGTGGTTCCGAGGTTCCGAAATTCCGGACCCACGTCCCGTGTTCCGCGACGCTCTGATTTGCGAGAGCCGGAATCCGTCTTGGGTGCTGCCGCAGATAACCGAGGCGCCGTGCGGTCGCAAGCGGATAGGGTGCAGGAAAAGCAGCGGAGACCTGGACATAGACATGTCCTTAGGTTCTTTCCATAATTGCTCCACGCAGATAAGAGGCAATAGGGGCGGGGGGGAGAGAGACATCATGGTGTTTCTGGGTTACAGATGCTTGCTCCACGTCAGTGCGTTTGAAGGGAGCAAAAAAAATTAAGCACCTCGAGTACATTAAAAGAAGCAGGGGAAAAGCTTTGGGCATCGATGGCGGCAGATACCAACAGTGGCAGAACGGACGATCACATAGCCGTCGGCTTCCAAACTTTTTCCATGCCGATCTAGTTCGTTTTATCCTCATGAAAAAGATTATATGCTTGTAAAAAAAGACAGAAACACAAGTTGATTTCTTGTAGGTTATCCAAGAGGGAAAGGTGCTGAACTTATCCCAAAGAAAGTCTCAATTTCATGCGATATTTTTGTTTCATATCTCTCTCCTTTATGGGAGTATTTATGCAGTATGTTGATGGAAAGTAAACTCACGGCTTATATTCAGGCCCATATGAAGGAAGCCAAAAGAGCTGTAACTGAAGCTCTCAGATACAGACTACATACTGTAATGAATAACATGCCAGAAGTTTTTTAATTCTATTGATTTCTTTCCGGTTTAGTTTCTTGTATTGATTAGTTGATGTGTGATATCAGGCGAAACAACAAAAAGGGGAACAAAGGCACTACTACAATCATTTTTGAAGAGAGTATTGCTTAACCGCCTGGCCTTGCCCAGAGCAATAGCAGCACTCTTTCAAAACATCCTCTGGCAATAATACTTGTCCATCTCAAATGAAGTGTTTTGCTATTGTGAGAGCGCTGTCTTGGGGCTAAATTCAGTGCTTTCGTTGACTGTATTAGTAGTCTGTGCATACCCTTTATGGTCGATCGCTGTAAACAAAAACCTACCACATCCCAGCGTCAGAAATAAAAGGCTACACACACTACCTCCTAACACCTTCCCTGCTTATTGTTTCCTGGTTGTTCTAAAGTGGAGTTGATGATTAAGCATTCCGTATGCGCTGACAAAATCTTAGCGACCAAAAATTTTAGGAATCAAATGATTCACATGATTCCACTCACTCCGATCCCTGGTTTGACGATGATTCAAAGGATCCGTGCCAAACTAAGCCATCTCTGAGTCCGCAATTAGCTGAAGCCTATAAATATCAGCTTTTTCATTCCTTGTAGGTATGTCAGTTTTTTCCCACCATATATTGGCCAGGTGTTTTTGTATCTAGGACGCCAGCAATGACATTTCCATATACCAATTGCACCACAACCACTTTGAACCGTCTCCAAATTACGCCTTTAGAGACATCGCATGAAGTCTCAGAGACACCCTCCCTAGCGGAAACCAAAATTGCAAAGGTTCATCTTCCAACAGCAATTCCGGCTCTTGATGTTTCTCCAACTGCCTTTACCCTCACTAAAGAGGAAGCTACGCCTGATGCTGTTATGGAGCTCTTGAGAAAGTATGGTATCTGTACAATCAAGAAACTTTTTGATGCCTCTGAAATTGACAGCATTAACGAAGAGCTGGACCCACTATTTGAGCTGAAAAAAAATGACCCAAGACTTTTTCCTAAAGAAACTATTCGAGTTACGAACACTGTTTCTAAATCTCCAATCGTTGTCAACAAGATCTTGTCACACCCGCTGAACTTAGCGGTTGCTCACAAAGCTTTGGATCAAGCAAATGCATTTTGGATTGGAAACAACATCAATATTGGTACTTGTCCAGCAATTGTTAGTAGCTCAATTGCCTTTCAAATTTCTCCAAACGCAGCCTGTCAAGCTTTGCATAGGGACGACCAGTCGGATCATAATATCAGATACCCTCAAACCTATGAAAGCTTCAGCTTTAATTCTGAGTCCCAGATTGGGTTTTCTGTTGCACTAACCAAAACTACTAGACAAAATGGTGCTACAAGAATAATTCCTGGTTCTCATTTATGGGATCATCTTCAGAAGCCCAATGAAGAGGATTGTATTTACAATGAAATGGAGAAAGGTGACGCGACTTTCATGCTTGCTTCCGTTCTGCATTCTGCCTCTTCAAACTTAACTAAGGATGAAGTTAGGAGAATTCTCATTCTTTTCATGGGTAGAGGTATATACAGGCAAAAGGAGAATATCTTTTTCAATGCGGATCTAGAGTATTTCAAGCAGTTCTCAGTAGAGCAGTTAAGAAGGCTGGGATTTGCTATGAGTGAACCATATGGAAACATGGTTGAGCTACAAGACCCTTTGGTCAAAATAAAGGAGGGTTACAGAAGAACTACCAACTATTCCGATATTTGTAGAGTTAATTCTCAATATGAGTGACTAGGTGGTTTACGAATCTTATCTTGAAAGATATTATATGTTTAGATCTAAATAGCTGTCTAAGTTTTAATAGAGGCAAAAAGTCTGATAACATCAACGACGGATTTTATTAGTTTTCCTAGCTCTGAATCATTAATGATGAAAGGTGGCATCATATAAACAAGCTTTCCAAAAGGTCTTACCCAAACTCCTCTTTGAACAAATTGCTCTTGAAACCATTTTGCATCAACCATAACCGTTAATTCGATTACACCAATAGCTCCAATAATCCTTACATCTCTAACAATGTCAAGATCTCGCAATGCGGGCAATGCAGATTTGAATGAAGACTCTATAGCTTGTACTTGAGTTTTCCAACTACCCCTTTTGATAAGTTCTAAACTTTTCAATGCAATGCTGCAAGCAAGAGGATTGCCCATAAAGGTTGGGCCATGCATAAAGCCCTTTGCACGACCAGAGCAAACAAGCCCTGCAACTTCTTTTGTACAAAGCACCGCACTCAATGTCAAATATCCTCCAGTTAATGCTTTTCCAACACATAGAATATCAGGGGTGATGTCAGCATGTTCATAAGCAAAAAGCTTTCCTGTCCTACCGAAACCTGTTGCAATTTCATCGAGGATTAGCAACACCTCATATTTGGTACACAATTGACGAATTTGTTTTAAGTATTCTGGGTGATATATTCTCATACCACCAGCACCTTGTACAATAGGCTCAATAATTACTGCAATAACCTCATGGTGGTGTTTTTCAATAGCTTTTGCAAACGAGGCAATGTACTTTTCATCCCATGCGTCACCAAACCGGCATTTCGGAGGTTTGACAAATATATTTTCTCTCACGTAACCAGAATATAAGCTATGCATTGAATTAACAGGGTCACATACCGACATGGCACCAAAGGTATCACCGTGGTACCCATAATTTACTGTCATGAATTTCTTTTTCTGACATGCTTCATCAAGGCCGAATCTGGTGTCACAATACTGGAATGCCATTTTCATACTCACCTCAACTGCAACCGATCCAGAATCCGCAAGGAAGCAGTGCTCTAGCTCCGGTGGTGTCATATCAATTAGTGTTTTAACCAATTCAATTGCTGGCTGATGCGTTAATCCTCCAAACATAATATGTGACATTTTCTGCAATTGGCATACGGCGGCCTCGTTTAGTTCTGGGTGGTTGTATCCATGAATTGCAGCCCACCAAGAACTCATTCCATCAATCAAGGTTTCGCCTGTGGCAAGATTTATTTTTACACCGTGTGCTGAATCAACCAGATAACATGGCAATGGATTAATAGTAGAGGTGTAAGGATGCCAGACATGCTCCCTATCATATTTCAATAATGATTCAACTTTTTGCATTGTTCGTTGTTAAAAAATTCAACAAAATATTGAACTTACTGTGATCATTGTGATAATTAATAAAGAAATATTTTTTTATTCAAATTTCAGCATTATCTAGCCTTTATATAGTTTATTGAATGTTTCCCATGCCAGTTTTTTTTTGTTGATAGAAATTGGCGATGATTCCTAATGATTCATAATTCAGCATTTTTTTCGAGCGTGAGATATTTTTGGTTTTGAATCATTGTATCACTTTGAATCACCGAGAATGAGCAGAGCTACTTTCTAGAGCAGATAAATTTGCTTAATTACTCCATTTTATTTGTATCAGCTTATAATTTTAATTGCTTTACCTAAGTTTCAACTGCTAAATAGTCCGTTTCTATTAGCAAGTAAAATGACACCAAGAGTTTTTGTAGCAGGAACAGATACAGATATCGGAAAGACCTTCATCTCTGCACTAACAGTCAAAAAATGGGAGTTCGATTATTGGAAACCAATACAAACCGGTTTAAGCGAAGATCAAGGAGACACAAAAACTGTTAAACAACTACTTCGTGAAAGCGGAGGTATTCCAAGAACAAGCAACATTTTTGAGCCAACTTTGACCTACATGAAACCCTTAAGTCCATGGAGGTGTACTGTTTTAGAAAAGCAGAGCAGCATTAATGTGGAGAGTATAGAAATACCTGTTTCTGAGAATGAAAGGGCACTGAATGGTATGATCATTGAAGGAGCTGGTGGTTTATTAGTTCCTATTAGCAAAAATAGCTTTACTACAGATTTGATAAGAAAGTTAGATGCATCCGTTATTTTAGTTGCAAGATCGGAGCTTGGTACGTTGAACCATACACTGATGTCTCTAGAGATCTTGAAACAAAACAAGATTCCAGTTATCGGTGTGATCCTCAACGGTGCTTTGAACGGAGACAATGCAGCGGCACTATCTGAGTTGGGAGTCAGGATAATTGCACAAGTGCCAATCGTGAAGTCATTGGATGAAGCAATTGATTACATCCCTACAATTGATCTGTTGACTCAGGCTTAACGCCATCATAGATGTGCCTAAGTCGATATTTTCTGCGATAGCAACGGTAAGCTAAATTTCAGTCCTTGCTATATCTCATGGTATCGATCGATCTTCGCTTACTTTATGTAAATCTGACTTTTGTAAAGGTATATCCAATATGAATTAGCTCCACCCATTATTGTTTGTCACACGTGTACCATAAGGTTTTGTAGCAGCCGAAAAACAGGCTATGTAAATCAAACTATCACTATCTTGAGCTCAAATCCTTTTCTGCAACAAAAACTTTTGTCATAGGTTGAAGAACTTCTCCTTGCTCTCTTCCTCAAATTTCTTGGCACATTGTATCATTCTAGTTACAAAGCGCAACTCTGCGCGTATTGAACAAGTCAATGTATTTTGTAGGTTCGTTTTACCGATAGTATTATCAAAACAGAACTTTAGTATTCTCCAGCCATCTTCAAAATCTTTCACTTTTCACAATTTTTTTAAAAAATCTAGACAAACCGGAAACTTTTTCAGATTACATAAGCAATTTATTACCTTGGGAGAAAAAGTGGGGCGCAGCAAAAAATATCCTGTTTGGTCTGATACAATGGAATATTTTTTGCTGTCATCTACCTTGAGGCGGGGTGACCAATTCAATAGCTGTGGTCTGATTTGACGTTTTCGCTAACAGCCGATGCGGGCCCATAAACTTTTTTACGACGGTTTTTGGCTTCATTGCTGTCACACGTGTCACTGCTGTCATGTTTGCTGATGTTGGATTATGATGCTTCGGCAATTTGATTGAATTTTCCGATGATGGTCCCATGTGCCTGGTCTCTATAAAATGCGTTCATAAACTTCCTTTGAACTTTGGAGTTTCTCAGTGGTTAAGTTTGACGTTGTTCTAGTCGAAACGTAATCCCTTAAGCAAAAGAATTTAATATTGGTAACTACAATGGCTTCAAAACAAATCTTCAAAATAGTTCCGTTAACCCCCTCCGAGATAAGCTTTTTACAAAGCTTGGCTCCGGCTGTCAAAGAGGTGGGCGTCAAAGTCACATCTACAATGTATCAGTACATGTTCCAAACGCACCCCGAAGTGAAATCGTACTTCAACATGACTAACCAACGTACTGGCAGGCAGCCTAAGGTTTTGGCATTCTCATTATACCAATACATTTTGCACTTGAATGATCTTACGCCAATTAATGGGTTTGTCAAACAGATTGTTATAAAGCACTGTGGGCTAGGTATTGCTCCAGAACAATACCCAGTCGTAGGCAGCTGTCTTGTTCACGCGTTTAAGGAAGTACTGGGTCCAGAAGCGGCAGACGAGCATTTTGTTAACGTTTTAACCAAAGCATACGGAAACTTAGCACAGACTTTGATCGATGCCGAAGAGAGCGTTTACCAAGGTTTACAGTGGAGAGGTTGCAAAGACTTCAAAGTTGTTAAACTAGAGAAGGAGGCTGCAGATGTCACTTCGGTCTATCTGACTCCTGTCGATGGTACCAAATTATTACCTATTATTCCAGGCCAATATATATCGCTAAATTGGGATGTGCAAGATGAAACAGTCCAACCACGTGAATACTCTATTTCCCACAATTTGATTAATAATGAGTATAGAATATCTGTCCGGAAGTTAGTGAATGGTAAAGTGTCAACGTTTGTGAATACTAAACTTCAAGTTGGGGATGTTGTGCCCGTGCATGCACCTATCGGTAATATGACTTACGACGCTACATCAGGCAAGCCCAAAATTGCAGTCTTAGCTGGTGGAATTGGTATCACTCCAATGATTACTATTATGCAAGCTGCTTTAAAAAATGGCCAATCTGTGGAATTGTTTTACTCCAATAGAACGGTAGATTCCGAGCCTTTCAAGAAGACGTTCGAAAACTGGAGATCTGAATATCCCGATACCTTCAAGTTGAAAAACTACATTTCTGGTAACGGAAAAAAGTTGACTATTTCTGAATTGGAGCACATAGTGCCATCTGAGTATGATGTTTACTTGTTAGGTCCTGTCGGATACATGCACGAGTTCAAGACATACTTGACAAACAAAGGTGTTTCTGATGTGAAAATGGAGTTTTTTGGTCCAACAGACCCTGATGTATAAAACCAAGGAAGCTGACTGTAGATAATTTGTCTATGCATTAGACAACTTGTAAATATACTGAGCCTTTATAGCCTAATTTTATTATTTTCTTAAAGCTAGTTTGGACGGCTTGTCGAGCAAGGCCATGAGTATCGGTGTTTTTTTTGGTGCTTGGGCATCATGCACTGACATGTACTATCTCTACTTCACATGGAAGAGTTGCAATATTTTTGAGCCTGAATTTTCTCTCACGATTGCCAGCGAGTACACCTTTACGTTGTATGTAAACGTAGAACAACGCAGGCGTATTATATAAATTTGGACTTTCTTTGGTTTGACCTAGAATCATTATTCAATTATATCTAAACTTTTACCAAACGTAGATATCCACAGAAGGGTCGAGATGGAACATTTTTTATATTATCTGAGCCAATAAAGTGTTTGATCGTGTGGGAAGTCCGCCATAAGCAGTGGAGGAAGGAGGAAACCAAAATTAACTGTGAAATTAATATACAGTCTTATTTAAACGGTTCACAAGTTGGGAGTTATACATACAATTTTTTTTGGATTTTATTCGATGGCCTCTCTCTGGCAAACAGTGTCCTGTAATAAACTTTCATTCAAAAGCAAGAGGCTAAATTAAAAACCGGCTTAATGCTAATCGGAAGCCCATGGGTGTCAGCATCGCCGATATAGAGAACCTAAAAAAAGAAGAAATGCAAGGCCTTTACCCTTTTCAATATAACAAGAATAGCCAAGCCGAGTATAGGGCTATGAAGTGTTAAAACCATGATCCTCAGACTCATTCATGCTTTGTTTCAGAGAATATAGGATGCTTGGCTACAACACTGACATAATTTTCAATGTTTTTATAATTGCTGAAGTCAACTTTAAAGTGTTGGAGCATTCTGAAGTAGCTCCGTGCGAAAATGTCGCAAACTAAAATCGTATCACCTACTAAAAACTTGAAGTCTGATAATCTGTTATCAATATATTCGAGATTTTTATTCATGGTTTCAACAGCAGAAGCTTTCTCTTCTTCAGTTTTGGCAAAGTAAATAGAGCCAACATGATTGACCATGTCAGAAGTTAAATATGAATACCATCTCCAATTGTTTGCCTGCTCTTGAACCGTCTTGCCAGCAATTTCTGGTTTCGAAGAGCTGTTGACGATATAGAAAGCAATGGCCAATGATTCGGTCAATTTGAATCCATCCGATGAGATAAATGCAGGGGTCCTTTTCAATGGAAATGACTCGGGAAATTCTGTAGAATCAGCTGCTACCTTTCCCTCGATTGTTAGACCTAGATAGTCGCCCAACGCCACAAGCCAATTGCTTCTGGCATAATCAGGGTGATAATAAAGTGTTCCGAATGTCATCGAAGTGTTGCCTTTAGTAGTCCAGGTTTGTTTACAAAGCCTCTATATATAGTTTAAGAAAGTAGGTTTTGCCTTTAGAAGGAAGGATAGTGGCAATAAAATTGAAGACGATTAATAATCAACACCAACCCCTGCCCGTAAACAATAATTTTCGGCCTGGTGCCAATTGCAGCATGTCGGAGATCCGAGAAAAACAGCCTCGCTGTATCTTGTGAATATTGTTCTTTTTTCTGTAATTCTTTTTGTGGGGAAATCCTGGAAAGGATGCACAGAATAGACCGTTTCCTGTTTGCAGGTGAGCACGCATGGATAGTTAGCTTATTCTTATGCATCTCAGTACATAGAAATGTGACCCAACAAACATACCTTTGATTAGCTAAAACTGTTTTCCCATATTGAAAAGTGTACTACTCTAAGTCATACTAAGACCAATACCCACTGCTCTCAATTATTATTCCCATTTAGATTTGTATAGATGTTAAAATGGCTAAAGGTAGACAAACCAAGCCCAAGCCAGTAAAACACCAGTCATCTCATCTTGCAAATCAATATATATATTATGACTGAACTTATAGCTGCTGCAAAATTCCTACCTGCTTTACCCACGAAAGTTTGCCGGCCGCTTACCGAATAATTTTAAGAAATAGGTAAAATTGCGGTTTGCAATGGAGGTTGAACAAATACTGGATAAATAAACAACTACAAACAGGGATAGCGTGTTTTTTCTCTCTAACTTACCACCCATAACCAACCAACCGAATCATCAACAATAGCGTGCCAACTAGTTGAAAAGTAAACCTAACTTCCTTTTCTCTTTATTGTGTTGATTCTAAATGTTCAGAATGCATTTTTGCCAAAGGTCCTGATATTATTAATATTCCAGGACAGTGATATGACAAAGATGATTTCCATAGATTAAATCCATTGGCTACGAGACGCCTCCCACGGTAGTAGGAATAGCATAGAAGGATGAAAGGTCAAGCTTCCTGTTATTGTACACAAAGCAAAGAAACAAGGTCCCAATGAACCAAAGAAATTGACATTAGGTAGAAAAGCGTAATCTTTTCAGGTCGAAATTGCTGTAAAGTGGGGGTCATCCACTATAAAAGTAGTTTTATGACAATTTTTTATGGAAAAATCGATGCTCCGAACTTACAATAATCAAGTTCTCGTAAGTATTAGTAGCGCTTTATAAATTTGGCGATTTCCTCGAAATCATGCATACACAACTCTATCCCTATTTGAGTAGTATTAAGGTAAATTGTATGTATACTCTTTTATCCCGATGCTGCCTTTAGCAAGTAATAATTTTATTGCCCAGCTGCTAATATTAGGAGAGGAAATGTAGGTAGCCGATTTTCAGTAGATACTCGAGTCATGTCTACTTATTTTTTGAAGTTGCAATTTTGTTCAATGCTCAAGTTGATCTATTTTTCCTCATCTACCATTTTTCAAGCTTACTAAAATGCCATACAGTTGGCATTGAAATATTTTATGGCCTTTATGTGCTTTGTGATGAGATTACACAGTTGAAAGAGATAAAATCATTCTAGCGCCTATTAGCTGTGAAGATAGATAGTAAAACTATCAAGAGTTTCACAATAGTCTCATCACTGTATCAAAGTCCATACTTTGGGCTTGGTTTTCATAACCAAAAATGGCTCTAGCTCGATGAAGTTAGAAATTTACTTTATACTGACACTGGCGACCAACCTATTCTAGTGCTATGTCTACGTAAAAATTTTAGGCTGCTTAGCAAAAATTTATACAAATCTTTTTTCTGGTTCAGGGCTGATTTACTATTCCAGTCATAATGTCAGAATGATGTGTTAATTTAATTCTTTCGATGGGAAAGCTTTTTATTTGTCGTTTATCTGCTTTTCATGAGATTTAGAGTCCGTTAAATAGGTCTCGCAAAACGTGTTTGGGTGATCAAGTTAAAAATGCCTACTCATTTTTTGCTTAGCTTCGGTAATCAACATTCTGCAACCTGATTCTTCTAGATTTTTCACCACTAAAGATTAAAAGTGGGTTTCGAGTTCTTCAAATGATAGCCTTTTTCAGAACTGAACTGAACTCAGTATTATTCAGTCGTGAGGGTTGCATGTTTTTACATACAAAGCTTATAAATTTCACGCTGAAGTGATCCCATTCTGTATATCATCCCACTTCTAAATATGATTATTTCAATGAAAAGTTTCTTTTTCAAGAACCTAGAGATTTGTAGAAGCTCACTTTGAAGGTTCTAGAGTTTCCCTGTGGAAACCACTACTGTGGATTTATGTGAGATCTTCTTTCCAAAATTTTATAAATCTCGCAAATTTAGCTGGTACTCGCAACCACAAAGGTTATCACAGAGATTGTATGTGTTCCTGAATAACTAAGATCCATTGTTCATTAGGGTAGAGATGATGGCTTGAAAAAGATATCACTAGCCAATAAAAAAGGTCTATTACTAATTGAACACCCTGTAGGTTCTACAGTAAAAAAAATGCCAATTATCTCTTCAGTACATTATCATTTGACCTAATCGGAGGGTTTGGTATACTTTTTGGAGAGGATATTAGGAGAGTAGGGCTTGATATATAATAAGTAAGGCTAAGCAGCATTTTGAAGAAGAAAGGCTATGGAATCTGACACTTATCCTGCGACTTTAACTAATAGTTTCACTCTTTTTTTGGGTTTTTTTGGACATAGAAAATATTGATAATTATGCCAGTGAAAGAGACGTTGAATAAACCAATTCCGGTTACTTTATTGTCCGGTTTCTTAGGCAGTGGTAAAACCACGCTTTTGGAAAACATTCTAAAGCAAGAACATGGTTTCCGGATTGCAGTTATAATCAATGATATTTCAAGTCTAAATATCGACGCGGAGTTGATAACGGGTCATAAGGTGGTGACTACTAAGGAGAAAGTGATCCAATTCCAAAATGGGTGCATCTGTTGTACTCTTCGAGGGGATTTGCTAGAAGAGCTAATTTCCATTGCCAAAAACGACGATTTTGATTATATCATTATTGAAAGTACCGGAATTGGTGAGCCAATGCAGGTTGCAGAGACTTTCTCACAAGAATTTTCTGCATTGATGGCTGAAACTGCTGAAAATGAAGAGGATATAAAGCTACTTAAGGACATTGTTAGTTTGGGAGGATTAAATAAACTCGCACGACTCGATACTTGTGTTACAGTGGTTGATGCTGTAAACTTCTCTGATGATATTGAGACCACTGACTATTTGGCCGATAGATGGGGTTCGAAAAATAATTCAATGAATGAAGAGGACAGAACTGTTACAGATTTGCTAGTCGATCAAATTGAATTTGCCGATGTCATTGTAATCAACAAAGCTAGTGGAGTATCTAAGAGGCTCCTAAAGAAAGTCAAAAAGATTGTTAAGACCTTGAATCCTGTTGCTCGTATTATTACCACGGATTATTCGAAAGTTACTAACAATCAGGTCCTTGATACAAAGTTGTTCAACTTTGCGAAAGCAATTACTTCTTCTGGTTGGTTAAGAAGTTTGGATGAATCTAATGCAAGAGTAGGATATGGTGATGACTTAAGCAAAGAGAGAATGACTCCTAAACCAGAGACCGAAGAGTATGGTATTAATAATTTTGTGTACAGAGCTCGCAAGCCATTTCACCCAAAAAGGTTATACGATATGCTTTGTGATAAGTTTCAGATTATTGAAAGGGTTTCCATGCCTGAGGAAGAAGGTGGAGAAAATGATAATGGGGATGAAGGAATTAATGACGATTCAGATAAAGGGGGAGAAGAAGAAGAAGAAGAAGAAGAAGAAGAGGACGATGAGGATGAGGACGAAGGCGAAGAATTAACCAAAGAAGAAATGTTAGATAACAAGAGAAAGTCACCATTTGGAACTGTTGTTAGATCTAAGGGTTTCTTTTGGTTGGCAACCAGATACATATTACGGGGAGAATGGAGCTCTGCTGGATCTATGCTTACACTGAATGCCGGTCCACCATGGTTCGGCGCCACCGCCAAAGAGTTCTGGCCTGAAGACAAAGAAACCGTAGAATCGATCCGAAAAGATTTCCAAGGTGTTCATGAGGACAGAAGACAGGAAATTGTTCTGATTGGATTCAAGATCAAGCCAAGTAGATTACAGAAGATGCTTGATAGCTGCTTGCTAACAGACAAGGAATTTGAAGAGTACAACAAAGTTGCCACAAAGAGAGACTTAGTGTTGATCGAGAAGAATTTGGCAGGCATGTATGAAGATGGATTTGAAGATTGGGATTTCATCCAAGAGCCAGATGAACACAATGACCACTGAAATTCATTAAGAACCTGTACATTTTCTGTATATATAGCTCTCCACGTTTAGGTCTGTAACTTACAAGGGTTAAAAGTCTCTATTGGGGTAAAAATCGTATGACTTCGTAGAACCTCCAATACATATTCTTAACACAATACTCCCGTCTAATAAGATTGTCGGAAACTATCTCAGTTTGCCGTTCGAAGAGTGTGGTTGTCAGCTGAACCATTGAGCTGGGGTAAAATTACGTGAAAGAGTGGAGAAGATTCACATTGCAGCTGTGAATTGTGGCATCTGCTTAAACAATGTAGTCCGCGCTGGGCTCTCCTTATCTTTTTTTCTCGTTTGTATCCTAACCTTTAGCCGTGCTCCTCTGTGGATTGTGAAATCCAGCTAAAGCCATCGTTATTGTCGGGATTGCCATTCCCGTCTGCAGTTTCGGCACCAAACCTTGTTAGATGCATATCTTGTATCCGGGCTGCCGTAACCAAACGGTTAAACACGGCCTAGCTCCCCTGTGGCTTGTGGATAATGGGTAGGTAGTTTCTCTTTTTTGCGGTACTAACCATCCATATTGAAATTAATGTGTTTCTTGCCTTCGGCAAAAGTCTGCTGTAAGAAATTGTCTAAAGAATGGCTTCTTGTAGCTGTAAATTAACAGATGTAATAGTGGAAAAGTTGAGCTAATATTTTAAAGATCAAAAATCTCTTCTCTCATTTTTTACTTTGTTCTTACTATCAATACTCCAACAGTATCAGTATTAAACGGTGAAATTGTGCAGATTTTTCAAATCTATCAGACATTTGATGACGGCCGAAACAGGGAAAGCAATTGACGAGAACTACGGTAGGTCGGTGAATTTGGCCGACAACACTGATGTCGATTCTACTTTTTCTAAGGATAACATCGGTACCGAAAACGTTATCACTCATGTTACATCGATCGATGGTAAACTGATTGACATCACAGGTGACGTAGATGAAGCAATGGAGTATGCAATTGAAGCAGAGGCTGAAGATGTGGAGCTTACGCAGGAAGAGGAGAATAAACTTGTATGGAAAATAGATTTTTATCTACTACCTCTAATCTGCCTATTATATGCTGTCCAGTTTATGGACAAGGTATCAACGGGATATGCTGCTATCATGGGTTTACAAAATTATTATCACATGCATGGGAACCAATATTCTTGGTGTGGTTCAGCCTTTTACTTGGGCTATTTAATCTTTGAATTCCCAATGAGTATCGCATTGCAAAGATTTCCCGTTGCAAAATTTGTCTCTGTCACTATTATTTTGTGGGGCTTGATCATCTGTCTACATGCAACCCCTGCAAATTATGCTGGCTTCGTTACCTTGAGAACCATTTTAGGTGTTTTAGAATCTGCTGTTACTCCTGCAATGGTCATTATCACTGGTCAGTGGTACAAGGCTGATGAACAATTTTTGAGAACAGCAATTTGGTTTTCGTCAAATGGTTTGGGCACCATCATTGGCAGTTCAATTGCATATGGCCTAGCAATAAGACCACACTCATACACGTTGGAATCGTGGAAGGTGTTGTTTATTGTTATAGGATGCATCACCATTGCTGTTGGTTTTATGATTTTGATCCACATTCCAGATCTACCTGTCAAAGCTTGGTTTTTGAATGCCAAGCAAAGAAAACAAGTTGTGCTTAGAATCAAAAGCAATCAACAAGGGTTTGGAAACAGACATTTCAAATGGCATCAGTTCAAGGAAGCAATCATGGACATCAACACATGGATTTTCTTTTTCTTCTCAGTCGCCTTTCAAATTCCCAATGGTGCTCTAACAAATTTTGGCTCACTTCTTTTGAAGGGTGTTTTTGGATACTCTTCAACTCACACCCTATTGATGAATCTTATTGCTGGTGGTGTTGAGCTAGGTGGGTGTATTTTGTTTGCCTGGCTTAATAAATTTATTAACCACAAAATGGGTATGGCCACGTTCATTGTTGGACTTTCTCTAGTTTCATCTTGTATGCTTGCATTCCCTTTACAAAGTCCCCACGCCAGACTAGCTGGCTATTACCTTTACAACTTATGTCCCATTGGAATGATTTGTTGCTTATCGTGTTTCACATCTAATGTTGCTGGCCACACTAAAAAGCTCACAGTCAATGCGCTATATCTTATTGGATATTCTGTGGGTAACTTAATTGGTCCACAAACTTTCATCTCTTCTCAAGCTCCTAAATACAGAGGAGGTCAAGTTGCCATGGTTGTTTGCCTTGCTGTGTCTCTAATTTTAATTGCATGGGTGTATTATAATTACTGGAGTGAAAACAGAAGAAGGGATAAACTGCAAGCCGAAGGTAAGCTTCAAATCCCTCATTTTGAAAATTATGAATTCGCTGATTTGACCGATAAAGAAAACGTCTTATTTAGGTACACATTGTAACGATTTTCGGTCATGGTTTAATCTTATTTAATACCACCTAAAAACAAAACCTAGATTACCTTGGGCAGAGATATTTTTAGCCTGTCTGACATTGGATTGCAAGAACAGCTGTAGCTTTCACTCAAATTCTCAAAACGTTACTAGTATCTGAGAGATATTATACGGAAATGAGATTATCTAAGGGAATAAAATTATAATCCTCTCTTAAGTTGAGTAAAGCAATACTGTATTAAGATTATTATTAAATTAAGAAGTCTATTAAAAAGCTGTATATTTCCAATCGTGAATGGGATTGAAAGATCAGATTGGAGTCAAATATATTCAGGAGCGATTGACCTCATCAATCTCCTCAGCACCATGTGCATTTTCGATCTCGTTGTGGTCATCAGACACCAGGATGATACCATTCTTTGCTGCATTTTGTCTTTCTTGACGTTTGTAATAATAGAGAACAACAAAGGTCCAAACACTCAAACTGAATGCACTGCATGCAGTGAAAGTAAAACCCTTCAAGTAGCGTGGAGCTTCGACAGTTTTCCAAACCAAGACTGAGATCCATGCCACAGAAGTCTGTGCCATAATGTTCATAATGACCAAGATGATGGCCCTATATTGTGGATCTTCACGACAGATATCATTCATCCACGAGTATAAGACCGGGGCCATTGCCCAACCAGTGTATTGAAGAATAAATGCAAACCATTTTGCACCTTCTGGGACATACCAAACAGCTAAGATGACATTTCCAATGATATTAAGAACCTGGGACCAAATGATGGCTTGCCAACGTGAGTGGAACAAATCAGCGTAGCAACCAGTGAGGATCAACCAGAGGATACCCACAGCAGGAGTTGCTGCACTCAATTGATTGACCTTCCCAACACTATATCTCTTCAAAGACTTCAACCAAAGCAAGTATGCACCAGAGGTACCGTTGTTGTTATTCCAACAGAAGATGTTCCAGAGCGTCAGGACGTATACGTGCCACGAGGTAAACACTTTCTTCCAAAGCTTCTTGTCAAAGAAGGATCTTTGTTCGGTGACATCAATTGCAGTGTTGTTCTTGTTCAATCTCTTTCTAGCAAGCAGGATTTCTTCATCAGTCAAGAAGATGGAGTAACATTGCTTTGGAGTGCCCGGGATGGCATAGAAACCGATGATACCCACAGCAAAGGAGATAATAGCGTCGATAATGAACATCCAACGCCAACCTTCGAGACCATTGACCATGTTCAAGGAGTTGTAGATAGATGCTTGCAATAAGCCAGATGTTAAAACACCAAGATACTGGCCGATGTAGTAAACCATGGAACGACGGGTGATCTCGTCCACCTTGTACCAACTTCCAAAAAGATACTGATATGCCAAGTAGCCTGGGGCTTCAAAAACACCGACAAAGAATCTCATTGCCTGTAAATGTGGGACGTTTGTTGCCTTGTAGGAACCAAGAGTGAAACAACTCCAGCAGATATCCAGAATTGGCAAAACGTAACTGAGAGGAACCTTGTATAGGATGTACATGAATGGAATTTGGAAAACAATGGCACCGACCGTGAAGACGGCCTGGGTGTGGACAAGGTCGTTACCCTTCATGTCGATACTTTCCTTGAGACCACTGACGTAGGCGTTGTTAAGGTTGGTCTGGTCCAAGTACTTCACCCAATATGCCATCATGGAGTAGAAGCACAACAACACGTCGAGCTTCAAAATCAACTTCTTCTCTGCAGGAGTGTCGTTCTCGTTGAACCAATGGTACCACTTGTGCGTGCTTCTGACCTTCTTTGATTGACGGAACTCGTATTCGTCAAAGAAGTGGTACCATTTTCTGTCACTGCTTCTTCTGTACTCGATGGTATCCGAAGGACTACTCTCCAATGACTCCGTCTGCGAGGCAAACGACTCCGAGTCTTTCTCCTTGCTGTAGACAACGTGTGTGGATCTGTCTTCTGATCCTTGTGGCTCTTCCACCACCCTTTCGACGGGAAAGATGCCCCACTTGAGTCTTGACCAGGGAGTGAGAACACAGGACATGTTGTGTTACTGCTTGTTGTATACCTCCAATATCTAGTCTGAGATGCCAAACCGTCCGCCACCAGCGCAACCACCCATCCTGGTAGCCCCTCCCGGTCTTTTGCATCGGGACTGGATTCTCCGTCTCTTTTTAAGCAAGTGAAAAGTTCATCTGAAAAAATGTGTCAGAAAAGGAAATTTTCCCCAGGGCGGTTAAAAAGAAAAACCCGCTAGGCCCTTGCAAAAGCCAACTGTGGCGGTAGCCTCCGGTTCCGGCCCGCCGGCCAGCGTGTAATCCCGGTGCAAAATTGCCTGCTTTCACGTGCCAAGTGTCGTTTTCGACCCAGCCAGAAAGCCGGGGAAGGCCGGCTGCTGCTACGTTCCGACGGCAGATGCCAGCGACGCGTCGGACGTGTCGCCCGTCTGAGCCGGTTTAGGCCGATCTGTGGCTCGACGCCCGGTGCCGGTGGAAAAGCCCCACTATGGCTGCCGCGGCGGAATAAAACCGTCGGAGTTGCTACATGGAGGTAGGACATAGAAAAATAGGCATGTTTTTTATAGAGACAAACAACCGAAAGAGTAGTGTTTCAGAAGGCATTCGGCAGATTAGATAAAGGAAGGTGGCGTGTCCGATTGTGTCAATGCTTATCTCAGTAGATGTAGCGGAAAGTGGTGTTCTCACGGTCGGTGAGGTCCATGGCTAGGACGTCCCGGGCTCCATGAACGCCGTAGAGCTTGTCCCGGCGTCTATTCTCACGTAGAACCACAGCTCTTAGTAGCACGGAGAGGCAAAAGGCGCCTGCGAGAAATACGAGAAGCACGATCTTGGCCGGCGTGTATGCGGGAGCGTCTTTTGCCTGAAACAGCTGTGGGCCGATGAGGTTCCCTATACAGAAGGCCATGAGGGTCATGGCATTTTTCGCTGTTCTCTTGGTGTGGCCGGAGGTGTTTGAGGCATTCCAGGCGTAGGCTAGTGCTACTACGGCACCGTTGGAGCCGAGGAGGTAAACACCGAAAAGCTTGCCGACTCGGTACTGCTCGCCCAAGGCCATGAAGAGAGCGGCGCCGAGAATCGAGGGAGCAGTGACAAACGCGAGCATGAGCGCATACTCGCCGGTGAAGCTGGTGACCCAGCAGCACAGCACGGCGGACACAATTGACACAAACCCGATGGGTATCTGGATGATAGCAGAGATCTCGTTGGAAAAGCCAAAAGTCTTGATGATTTGCGAAGAGAACACGTTGAGTCCTCCCCCGTCGGTCAACGAGAACACAACAATGAGGAACATAATCCACGTCTCCACCTCGCACAACATCTCCTTCACCTGGTAGAACTTGTACGTTCTGTTCTCCAGTCCGATGTTGTTGCCGCGGATGTGGTCGAGCACTATCGCCTTTTCTGCTTCCGACAAGTATTTGCACGAGAGCGGGTTGTCCGGAAGAAAGATTATTGTAAGCACGCCAACAATGAAGGTGATAATGCCCATGAAAATGAACATTATCTGCCAGCTGGCGATCGATGTGGAGTGAACGTGCTGGAACCCAAAGGAGAGAAGAGAGCCGACTATCTGGGCAACACCGATCTGCATGAACCACACACAGGTCCGCCTCGACTGTTCAGGTTTGGTCCACCACATCCCCATAATGATTATTAGACAGCATGCAACGGAGGCCTCAAAGATCCCCAAAAGCACCCTAACAATCATCAAGCCCGCGTAAGTTTCCGTACAGGCGTGGAAGGCAACCACTGCTCCCCAACAACAGATATTGACTCCCAAATATTTGGCCACAGGCAATTTTTGTATCAAATACGCAGCAATGGGCTCTGTGGCCACAAACCCAACATAGAAAATGGTTCCCAAATTCGCAAACTGGTTCCCATGTAGGTTTTTCTTTATCCCCATGATCGCCGCGTAATTGAGCAACGACTTGTCCAAAAACTGAAGAAAGTATATGGCTATGAAGAACGGCATAATCATGAAGTCAATTTTCCATTTTAGTTTGAACGGGAGTTTGCCGGCTTCGATGGATACGTTTTCATCTAAACTGGTGGTGTCTTCAACGAGTGAAAACTTATCAGTCCCATCATCAGCAGCATTTGCTGGCTTTTCCATGGTGGTGCCCTCTCAAGGTCTTCTGTTTGCTCTTTCACAGCAAGCACAACAGCCTTCTAGGCTTCTTCCAATTGTTCTTCCAACTCTTATGTCTAGTGGTTAAAAAAACGCACGAAAGCCGTTTGACTTGAAACGATCAGCAGACGATGATTCAATGACTTCGGAAAATGACTCCGGAACAGATCTAAGAGTCATCGACGCGTCGATTGCTACGGAGCTGTGGCATAACAATATTGCGGCCTTGTTGTAGCGGCGGTGGAGAAATAAACAAATAGATAACAAATCCTCCAGTTGCGGTCCTAAGGAAGCACACAACCTGGGGTGTGAAGGGGAATCTTTTACAACACCCCCACCCATAATAAAGCATACTGAGTGATAGAAAAAGATGTCGAAACGCTTGCGTACTGCTGAGCAGGAAAAAAGAGATCAAATAGTTAGAAATAGGAAGATATACTCTTGCCAACGCTGCTTCAAGGCTAAAAGAAAGTGCGATAAGACCAGACCTTCTTGTTTGAGGTGTTCCCGAGCACGAACAAGCTGTGAATACTTTACGAAAAAACAAATCGATGAACGGTTTCATGTCCGACAAGGTGCTCCGGTATCTGTAACCGAAGACACAGATAGTTCAAGCACAGAATTACTCAGTCGAAGCGAAAGCAATAGCGGTTCAACATTGCAGAATGTTTTAAATACTGAGATCAATCCTAGGTTGAGCCAAAAGGAAAACCAGAACTTTACCATTATTGTAAGCTCAACAGGGGAGTACTCGAAATTCTTTCCTACGTGCTTTTTCTCTTACTATGAACATGCAGGGAATGTATCGATGGTTTTAAATCTGAACAGTTTGAAAAATAAGGCGTTGGCAACTTTCGACTTCTCCAAAATCATCTACCCAATGCATTCGCTAAAAGAAATCAAATCAAAAGTACCTTCTCGTGAAATTTCCGACTTATTGATTGATCATTTTATGAACTATATTGCTCCCTTCGTCCCTATTGTTGACCCACAAGAGTTTCTTTATGAATATGAAAAGTTCTGGGAAGATAGTCAAAATTTTGAAGACAAAAATTTTCTAGTGGTAATGTTTGCAATATATTTTTGCAGTTGCACAAACATCGCTTTGCTTAAGGCTCTCAAGGATAAAAAGGATTGCCTGAAAAACGAAAGCTTAAAAAACCTAGATTGTGAAAATTTGAGAACCTCAAGTTTCGAGTGTATTGAGAATTTGAGAAGGATGTTGAACTCAGACACAACCCCTTCCATGTCAATTATAATAAGCTTAACACTTTTGTACTATGTTGGTTCGGCTAACGGGTATTCTGTCTCTGTCCAAATCACTAATTTGGTCAAATATGCCCAGATATTTGGTTTGCATAGAAATTTAACGACAGACTCAAATGAATTGCCAATGAGGAGTATAGTCTACAGATTTGTGTGGTATTTAGATGGCTTAGGAGCTTACTATTCAGGATTTCCGCCCAACATGCACCCCGAGTTTTTTGAATGCGATGAAATTTACAATCTGCCTTCAAATGATATCCACATTCTTTTTTTATCAGGTAGGTTGTGCAATACTATGGTATGGAACAAGCTACTTTTCGAGTTCAACAAAATCAAAAAATCTGAGTTTGACGAGTTTGAGGAAATAGAAACTCTCTATTTCAACTCAATTGCAATTGTCAACGCAATCAATAAAAAAATCATGGAGAGCGAAGACAAAGATTTGAAATACAAAAAATGGTTGGTTACTGAAACACGGTTGGGATTGCATAAGTCGATGTTGTTGGTAAGTGCTTTGAAATACTCAATGAAGTATAAGGAATACGATAATTACAACAGAAACATTACAACAGATTTGGTTTTACAATCAATGTTATTAATAAATGAATCGATATTTAAAGTCAAACTTGGTATGGCTGTGATGCCCGAATCGATTTGGTTTTACAGGTTTGCAATACCATTCCAAGCGATGTATATTGTGATTTCTCATATTCAAAAATACCCGGATCAACATTTGAACTTTTCAACATTAGATAAAGAGCACGAATATACGGTAGACGAGGAAGAGCTTGAATTGAACCATAATATAGGCGATTTGAGAGTTGGTCTTATAGACTCATCAATAGAGTCGTTGTCCTTCTTGACAACATTTTGGCATTCGTCGAAGGTCGAGAGATTCGAGAGGTTGACTAAATTCAGAGACTTTGTATGGGAAAGAAGAAGAGAAACTGAATCACAGAAAGTTTTTGCACAGGAGGAAAACTATGATTCTAATGATAGGACCCCACTAGATGATGATACAGTTTACGATGATGAAAATGAAATTAGCAACAGACTCGCCAAAGGGCTTAATGGTTACAACACGTATTTAGGTACGGGTTTGGACAACTCAAATGTTTTTGAAAACGATGATTATTATGATGCATATGCTTTTCTTGACGATGGTTCAAAGTTCTGGTTTGGGAGGGAGTATTAATTTTGCTGTTTATCTTTTTACTATTACGGACGGGTTTGAACATACGACTTGCGGGTATTGACAGATTTGTCTCCGCTTATCGGCTGCGGCTACTACATTTTTCGCGGAAATACATCGCCGTTGTCTTACTAAGGATTCCACTCCTTCTGTTTCATCGATAAGCTTCGAGCGTTGTTTTGAAGATGTCGTGCCCCATTTACAGCAGTGTAAACAATCTTGATACGGAAAATTATGCGCATGTATAGATAAGCATTCAACATTTC
Source organism: Pichia membranifaciens NRRL Y-2026 (assembly GCF_001661235.1). Lineage (NCBI taxonomy): Eukaryota > Fungi > Ascomycota > Pichiomycetes > Pichiales > Pichiaceae > Pichia > Pichia membranifaciens. The sequence continues at coordinate 28,569 of NW_017566990.1, forward strand.
ATATGACTTTATTTAATAGCGAAATCAAATTTCAGATTGAAACTTGATTCTTTTTTCGAATGATAATTGTGCCACCGATGCAATCATTATCCATGGGTCCCTATGACAATGACGATTTATTAAGAAGAGACCTAAAAATAGGTTTTTACTAGTAAAGGAGAAAGCAGCCCTTTTTTGTTAGTTTTCCTGATGAGAAGTCTCGGCTTTTGTGTGGTCAAAATAAAATTCAAGTCTAAAATGGTATTCTATTATAATCTATATAATTAAACAGTGTTTTAATATGCAATGTCTTCAGCATTTGTATCCTTAGGTTCTTGATTTCACACTTGAGATTTGTAAACCGTATTTGAGACCTTGACACCCCAATCCCAGTCTGGATCCTGCATGTATTCCTCCGTACCATCTTCCCGGAAGAGTCTGATCTTCTTAACGTCAGAGGTAGGCCATTCCTCGATCTGCTTTTCGAAGTTCAAAAACTTCAAGTATGGTACCAGCCATTTGTTGAGTTGAGTTCTTTCTTTCTCAGTGTAGCCTTTACGTACATTGTAGAACCAAACACTTAAGTCTGCACCATGTGGGACTTTCCAGTCCTTTTCAAGATGTTCATCCAGCCACTTTGCCCTGAAACTTATCCTGTAACGGAAGATATCCTCAGCTGGAAATCCATTTTCAACTAGCTTGTTGATCAAACCTCTAGCAGATGAATAAACTTGGCCATCACCAACTATTGCACCATACTTGATTCTCAATTTTTCCTTTAGCTCCGGCTCAGAGAGACCTTCAAAGTTTTCTGGATTGGCCTCATACAAATCCAACAACGTTGGGACAACTGAACGAGGATAGTAGTTTTCAACCTGGATGGGTAGCTCATCAATAGTGGTGGGAGTGTTGAGTAAAGAGTACTTATATCTTTCATTGTCCACTTCTCCATTCAAGATTCTAAGCTTTTTATCTTTCATCATTTGACAAAACTTTCCAGAATTCAAGTCTTCGATAATCTTAGGTGAGATAAAATGATTATCAGTCACAGCCCTAAAGGTATGTAGTGTAAGTGTAGGTATGAAATCTTCAATGAAATTAGTGTCCAATTCTCTAAGCTTCTCGAGTTTTTCATGGCTGGAAAGGGTCTTGTCAATGTTCAACTTTTCAATGATCTCATCAAACTGATCTTGGCTTTCTTCAATAGTCTTAGGCTGAATGTAGACCAAGTTGGAGAAGAAACAGCATTGCTTGATAATTTGCAAACATTCAGGATGGTACATCTCATATGCTAGCTGGAAAAAAGTAGAGTAAGAACCAGCGGAAATACCACCAACAGAAATTTTCTCAGGGTTACCTCCAAATACATTGATGTTTTTATAAGTCCACTCCATTGCCATTCTCTGATCCCAGAAACCAAAGTTCGAATTGAGTGGGTTTTCCTCTAACAACTCTTTACCTGAAAGAAAACCAAACATGTTCAATCTGTATCCGGGGACGACCAAAATGAACTTGTTCATAAACTCTTCGTCACTGAACATTTCCACAACATTGAAGTTGTCTGTGTTTGGGGTATTGTATTGCAACCATCCACCATGGATATAGATCAGAACAGGCCAGCCACCTTCGGGTTTGTATTTGTCAGAAGCCGGAATCCAAATGTTTGAATATTGAATAACCTCTTTGCTTGGTGATTTGAGGTATCTGAAATGGGGATTAGGCACTGATGGTTGTGGGCATTTCAACCCGAACTCCTTGTATTCTCCTGTATAATCATAGTCGTTCGGCAATTCTTTAGGTAAAGTGAACCTAGTAGAGCCTTCGCATGGGTAGGCGTAAGGAACTTGGGCCAATCTATGGCAAGCAGGTTTTCCTGTTTTTGGATCATTGAATGTAATTCCACTTAGCTTTCCATTTTTCGGGGTCTCCAAACTATAGGGAAGGCAGTTGTCAGTGGAAATAGTTTGTCCCATTTTAATCCAGTTTTTTGCTTGAAAGTTGCTAGATATATTCACGTTAGGCAACCGATAAGCTGCTAGATTTTGCTATAACCAAGCAAGACGGTCTCAAAAGGGCATCTTTACTAATATATATCTTATTCATATACGTCTTCGAATACTAATCCGACGGCTCGGACAAGAAATTTAGTACCTCTCGACCGCACTGCGGCTCTAACGCGCCTAGCGGTTGATAAAATGCGGGTGGGTGTATTTTTCGACCGCCGTCGCCGTTTCCGATAAGAGCTCGGAAGTTGCTGTCGGGTATGTCGAAGTTCTATTGATCGTCGTCCTGGATTAGTCAAACCATATTTGGGTTTTGCTTAGGCTTCTAAAAAACAGCCAGAGTCTTATCAGATATGATTGTTGGTATCGGTGCGTCTTATCTGTTCATTTTGACGCTGCTCTTGTGTTGGCCGATTAATTCTTAAATATAAGTACTTCCAGTCACGTCTGAAAAAATAGGAAGATCATCATCTATCCTTGGTAGAAAATTTGTTTCATATCCTCTTTGCTTGTTACTTACAGATTAACTAAGCACAACACATCGCAAAGTTTAGACCATATGACTTCTGCCTCCAGTAGCCATGAGCAGAATGCTGCCAATGAAAAGGAGAATGTGGATGTTGGAGTTTCTTCGGTAGACAACTTCACCGCTTTGGACACTGTTATTTCACCTTCTGGTAAGGTGATCCACATTGCCCATGATGACGCTCATTTGGATGAGGCTCTAGAGTTTGCAAGAGCGCATGGTCACGTTGACATTTCCCCCGAGGAAGACGCCAAGGTTCGCCGGAAGTTAGACATGATTATCATGCCTCTTTTCTGTTTCTTATACATGAACCAATTCATGGATAAAACAGGTATTTCCTTTGCTTCCATCATGGGTATCCAAAAAGATTATAAAATGGTGGGTCAGATGTACTCCTGGACGAACTCGGGTTTCTATCTTGGTTACGTTTTTGGGTCTCCATTTGCAGCAATTGTCTTGCAAAAAGTTCCAACAGTTAGATTTGTTTCTTTTACCATTATACTATGGGGCACTATTCAATGTTTGCACTGCACTCCTAAAACGTATGCTGCCTTCATGTTTTTGCGTGTCTTCCTTGGATTTCTTGAATCGTTTGTTGCTCCTATCTTTGTTATCATTTTGAACCAATACTACAGACACTCTGAACATTTTGGTCGTACTGGTGTTTTCTACGGTTTCAATGGTTTGGGAACTATTTTCTTGTCAGCAGTCTCTTCTGCTTTATATAAGCATAGTGCTTCTTACTCTATCAGCGGATACAAGATTTTATTCTTGGTCATTGGATTGATGACGATCATCAATGGTTTCCTTATTCTATTAATCATGCCAAACACTCCTACAGAAGCAAAGTTTTTAACCGAAAGAGAGAAAGAAGTTATCATTGAAAGAATTAGACACAACAATCAAGGATTTGGTAACAAGAAGTTTAAGTGGGAACAGGCTGTAGAAGTTTGTAAAGATCCAAGAACGTTGATCTACTTCTTACTTTCATTGTCTGTTGCTATTCCAAACGGTGGTATCTCTGGTTTTGGTACCATTATTTTGAAGAGTTTTGGATACACCACTTTGAAGTCTTTACTTATGAAGATGCCTGTTGGTGCTTTTGAGTTATTTGGTCTAGCTATTCTTCCAATTGTGTCTAGATTTGTGAAGTCAAGAATGGCAATTGCAATCTTTTATTTGTGTGTTGTCTTGGCAATGTGTTGTATGTTAGCATTCTCCAAGAATACCAATGCTGCATTAGTAGGTTATTGGATTTATGGTATATCACCTGTCGGTATTGTTTTGATTACATCATGTGTTACTTCGAATACTGCTGGTTTTACTAAAAAGTTACTTACCAATGCCATCACTTTGATCGGGTACTCTGCTGGTAATGTTATTGGTCCACAAACTTTCCGTTCTACAGAAGCACCACACTACAACAATGCAAAGTCTGGAGCTGTCGGTTGTTATTGTGCTGCTATATTCTTAGTTGGTGTCTTAACTGCTTACAATATTTGGGAAAACAAGAGAAGAGATAAGGCTAGAGAAGCAGAAGGAGACAAGTATGTTGTTCCTGATAACTTAGAGTTTGCCGATTTGACAGATTTCCAGAACCCAGAGTTCAGATATAGAATTTAGAGTTTGTTGATTTTTCCAAACTTTTTTGTTTTACCACTTTTTTACAATCTCCTTTTAGTAATAGAAATATGAATACCGCTAGCTATCAAATTATATGGTTTAATTACTTTCAAAGTAAGGTAAAATTATAAGATAAATTTAAAAAAAAGTTTCGAAAAAGCATAATGAATGTTCAATCCAGTCCCACGCATTCACCAAAGTAAAAAAAGTTGTCCTACTTACAAAGGATATATGAATCTATCATTTTCTAGATCTGTTAGGTCCAAATTAGCACCATCGACTTCCAACTCACCATTAGAGTCATCACTGACAAAACCCTTAGCTTCACCCTCTTCTGCTAAAACTTGCTTTCTAACTTTGTTCCTATTGTTTAAAATGAACCAGATAACTAAGGCAATTAACGGAGCAACAAAGAAAGAAAGTACAATTTGAACAATCCATGCAGGAACATATCTTGGTCCGTCTTTCTGCCTCCACAACTGAGGAGATATTATATTCGCAATGCTGTAACCGACAATAACCATTGCGTTCCTTGTCAACTTCTTGGTGTGACCAGAACAGGAAGTAGAAGCCCAAGAGAACATCAAGATCCAAGGAATACCGAAAAGTGGAGAGGCTAAACAGAGCATGGCCAAAAGAGCAATCTTTTTTTCCCATGGGATCGTGACAACAGCAATGGAAGCTGCAAACGAAGGAATAGTCCAAAAAACAACCGAGAATGCAGTGTAGTTCGTTTTGTAGAACAGGAAAGTTGTTGCAATTACACAACATATGACTGCAAAACCACCTGAAGCTACTGAAACTAACGTCGAGTCCAAATTATTGATTCTCCCAATACCTTCAAAAAGTAAGTTTTGTTGATAAGGTAAGTTGTTGGCCAATTGCTGTAAGAGGAAAAAAAAGAAAAACAACCAAGACACAGGATCCAACAAAGCCTCTATTGCTTGTGATTTCTTGAAAACTTTCTGCTCAATTGAGGCACCTGTCGTTCTTTGTACTCTTCTGATAGTCCAGATTTTCTCCTTTTCAGACAAAAACACTGCATCAGTTGGGTTACTAGGGTAGAGGAAGAAGATGACAATGGTCCAGAGGAAAGTACAACCACCAATAATTATGAAGAAAAGCTTCCAGATCGGAACACTAGATTTGGAGTAAAGAATACCGTAGGCAATAAAACCAACTGGAATAGTCACACCAAGACAAGTTGAATAGAACAATGGAGCCGTTGCAGCCTTCTCATCAGCAGTTAAAAATTGACCCATTGTGATATTGAGCATAGGAACGGCAACTGCTTCAACAAATCCCAAAAAAAATCTCAAAGCGTAGATACCCTGGTAGTTGGAAGCGGTACAGTGTAGGAAGATGATAATGGTCCACGAGACAGAAATAGCAGTCATCAACTTCCCAAGTGGAAGTCTTTGGACAAGAAGAAGGTTGAGTTGGCCAACAATAGTACCACAGTAGAAAAGAGTGGAGGAATTATTGTACTTGTTTTGGTCTAGCCCTGTATCAGCCCAAAGCTCGAAAATAGACGCATAGGATAGAGTAGCTTTATCCGAGTAAAGTAACAAGTTAGTCATTGAAGTCAAAAACACCACGATTCCGACCAACTTTCTGCTAAGTCTCTTCTCTTCGGCTGGCGTGATCTCAGGAACATCTGCATCATGTTTGGCCATGAAAGCCAAAGTGACATCTGCGTCCCGAGAGGAAATGTGTCTCTCTGACGTTGCAGTCTTTTGAATAACAGCATTATTCTCGTGTTTCTCTATCGATGAAGTTACCTCCGACATTGTGAAAACGTTCTCTATGTGTGTCGAAGTATATGTAGACGTAGGCGAATAACCGATACTTATATGTCAATATCGTGAGCGAAGGTCTGCGATAAAAAGGAACGTTTCCTAAACGGTTGTGCCACAAGTGATCAGCAAAGCGAAGAGAAACGGTCCTTTTATAAAAGAAAGGCGAAGGTTATCAACGGTAAAAAGGAAGTCACCAATATCTCTCCACGGTTGTTGCCATACTTTGTCAAACAATGTCAGCAAATTTTCATTTTCTTCCCTTGTGCCTCCCCAGCTCCGGTCATCGTCATGGTGAAATTAAGGCTGTTCGTGAACCCTCTCTTATCAAGACTCGTCTGTCAAACCTCTTCCCTGCATATGCGCCAGCGGCACCACTAGTGCGACAGAGCCTGCGTTCATATCCGCCAATATGCCAAACGTGCGCCTGCATATGTACTTATAGTGCGAAAAGAAATTGTGTATCTCATAAAAATAAAAGCGCCACAATTTTTACAATGGCCAGCTTACGTCAGCAATTTTTATGGCTTACAAAACAACTTGATTTCTACAGAAACGGTTGCACGGCGGACGCCCGTTGCCTAGTTAAGAAAGATTGCGCGGCAACACGTGATGAGGGGCTGGGGGTGAAAATTTATTTTTCCAATGGTGGAAAAGGCAGGGGGTGAGACCGGTTCTGATTCGGCTTGGACTTTCCCGATCTAGTAATTGGCATCCGCTTTCTCGATTATGGCAGTGGCAGCGATGCAATGATGAGCACCCACATTTTCGTTAAGGGAGGTTCGAAGAAAGGCCAAAGAGAGAAGAGAGGCCATCAGTTGAAGAATACATTAGAATCTCGGTGTCGATCAGCGTCACGCCGGAGTTGTGTTAAACTACACTCGTGACTATTCTTATCGTTGCTGCAATTTAGGTTCTCAACTTGCTCGGTTTTTACAAGGTTCTAAAGTATATTTTTAGACAAGAAATTATTTGGCAACCTTACAGAATCTAGATGGAGGAGGAGGAATCGGTGTGGTCTACTTCACGGTCCCGCACAAACAGCTCTTCGACGCCGTTTTGGTTTTTCGATACCCCTGTTCCTCCCACACTCTCTATGTCGACAATTTCGGTCCTAGAGTCGTCTGTGCTGGTGTCGTAGGTGAGGGAAATGTCGTCTTTGTTGTTCAGGTGTCTGTTTCCGGCAAAGCGTGGGAAGTACTTCCAATCGTATTTATCGCAGAACCAGCAGACGAGAAACACAATATGTGCGGATCCAATGAACGCGAAGTTGATGATGTATCCCTTTTTGAACCTGGGTCCGTCTGCAACATTGTACTGTAGTGGGATTGCAAACGCGTTGACGGCATACGACAATGCCTGCACCCAACTCAACACAATGGCCTTTTTCTCGACGTTGTCACTACACAACGTTGCAATCCACGTGTAGTACACCTGTGCTAGGCCGTCTCTGAACGGCCTCTGCAGAAAGAAGGCAGAGATCAACACTGCGTTTGGAACATCCCAGATAACCAATATGATACATGCGTAATATGCCGTCAGCATCACCAATGTCACTGGTATAATTTTCCCGTAGTATTTGCACAAAGGTGCCACAATAATGGCAGCCGGTATACCCGTACAGTACATGTACGAGTCCCAGTTAGTGACCATGGAGGTAGTGTAAAGGTCAGGCCTGGATTTCATGTAGAGCTTAGCACCGTTTGAGTACCAGGACTGGTGATGCAAGACCCAAAGTGCCGAGCCAACATATATTTGCCATGTTAATAGGGTTTCCTTCAGTGTTCTCCAAGTGAATTTCTTTGGGAAAGCAACTCTATTCTCCAATCTCTTCCTAGCAAAGATCATCTCATCTTCACTAAAGAATCCAAACTTCTTGCACGATGAAGGGATACCAGGGAAGAGTAGGAACCCGTAGAGAAATATTCCGAAAGTGATGACTGCATCTATGATGAACTGCCACCTCCATCCTGAAAGCCCTCTTATGCCGTCTAAATGTTCCCTTGCACTGGTCTGAAGTGCACCAGCACTGGCATTGCCCGCCACCGCAAAGGCTCCGTAAAACCCAGCTCTTTGGAAGAACTCTTTTTCGGTCAAGAAACTGGATATAATCACATATGTGGCTGGAAAAGAGCATGCTTCAAATACACCAATGAAAAATCGGATAGCATACATTTGGTTAGCGTTTTGTACGTATGCGTTTGCGAGAGTCATCATGCCCCATGCCAACTCGCAGAAAAGTAGCAAGTGTCTGGAAAAATGTGGCTTTGTGATAAGTAGTGTGATTGGGATTTGGAATACTGCGTAACCGACCGTGTAACAAGTATTAAAATAGTTCAATTCATTGCCTTTGAGGTTTAACTCTTTTTTCATGCCTGAAACATATGCGGAACCAACGTTGGCATTGTCAAGATACTTAGTATAAAACGAAGCACTTAGGAATAGCAAAACGCAGAAGTCAAATTTTAGTAAAAATTTTCTTTCATATTTACTATAATGAGAGGGATACCAGTTGAATGCTTTCAGTATATTGTACTTATCACTCTTTGAAACTTTTTCTGGCTTTCTTTCACGGTCAATTGTTGGATCGATGTAATCCTCCCTGAACGTGGAAGGGTTATCAATCTTAAAGAATTGCCAAATCGATTCTTTGAAGCTGGACATGGTTCACTTGCTCCCCGCCTATTCCTACAAAGGCTTTTTTCATTCCATTCCATCATATTGTCTAGAAAAGCTGGAATACAGGAAGTTTATACCTTTATACTATAACCCACTTTCCGACTCCCGCCTTTTGGTACTTAGTAAGCGGGGGGGGGAGGATTCAACCTCGAAATCAGCGTTGTGGCTACTCCGAGGCGGCAAAAAAATTACCGTTTTTCGACAATGCCGGTGCCACAGCTTTCCGCAATCGACATTATCAGAAGCTTCCTTCGGCCCTTGGCCAATTTCCGAGTAGACAGTGCCCAATGGGGTATAAGTATACTCAAGATTACAATTTGGTTTTGGTCGTACAATATAAAGTCTTGTTCCGTGGTATCATAGCGGTAATACCAAGGATTTCAAAACGTCGTTAAATATTCGTTTTCAAAAAAGAAAAAGAAATCATTCCCATTTATGTAGGTATTTTCCAAGGGATTCTCTTTGAGACTTTGACTCAGGGTTAAAATACGGTTTTTCAGCCAAAGATGTGACTCTGGTGCCGTGTCTTGCGTCCTTACCTTCGTGGTCCCAAACGGCTCTATGTTGAGCAATTCGGTTATCCCAGATGGCGGATGTACCATAGCCTGGTTTTGTGTTGGACCACTTGAATCTGACTTGGATATCTGCGTTCTTCTCGTAAACGTCAAACAAGTAGTTCAAAATCACATCACTTTCAACCGGTGAAAATCCGATGATCCGCCTTGTCATTGCTCTGTTGACAAACAAATACTTCCATCCCGTAGCAGGGTGTGTTCTCACTATCGGGTGAACCCTTTCGACCTTTTTTGGGCCAGCAAAAGGGTCGTTTCTGTCTAAGTATCCGTGTGCAGAAATGTAAACTGCCTCCTTGCCGTCCAATAGCTTTTTGAACTCATCACTCAACTTATCGTATGCAGCATAGCCCGATGCCCACATGGTGTCTCCACCAACTCCTGGAATTGCATCTAAATGTAAATGAGTATAACCTGCAGGCTGTCTTTCGTGAACCAAGTCTGCATGCCAAACCTGGTTACCAATGGCCGAGTTTCTTGTAGCATCCCAGTTTCCGAGGTTGTTGTTGCTGTAATTCAACTTCAAGCCCTGCTTGATTTTATAATCGTTCCAGATGACAGTTGCACCTGGCAAGCCAGGAACCTGAGGAGTTTGAGGGTGGACCTCTACGTTACCCCAATACTCACCTAGTTTGAGTTGGGTTTTCGGCGAAAGTTTCTGATCTCTGAAAAAGACAACTACTCTTTCGGCAATCAACAAGGCCAACTCATCCTTCTGCTGGTCAGTCAAGTCTTCCAACTGTAAGCCGACAATCTCCGTACCAACGTTCTTGGTCAAATTAATAACTTCTGTTGCGGCACCAAACAAGGACTTTTTGTCCTTATCTGCATCTTTCCCTCTCTCTGTGTATGGAACGTCGTAGTCTCTGATAGCAAAAGCCTGATCAACAAAAATTGGGATTTGGCTTCTATCAGGAACTTCTGGATAACCCCTAGAAACGTCGATACCACCCTCTTCAAGTCTCTGTCTGCTAGAGGCTGGTAAAATCTTCAAGCCAGCAGGGTCTGGACCGGAACTCAATGCTAACTTGTCACTCCGGTGTCTTGTGATATTCAATTCTTTGTGGTTTCTGATCAATTCCTCCACCTGTTCGTCAAGTGGAATATCGTTCACAACCAACAGCGTTTCCGCATCTGGTTGCTTTGCTTCGGCTAAAATAGAAGATTCGATTTTTGACATGGTCTGCTGCTTTTCTGCTTTTGCCCTTTAATGGATTCTCCTATCTTGCTCTTGTTTACCAACTTGTTCCATCAATCAGAAGAGGTAAAGAAGCCCGGAATACACAAGGAATTACCGTCACTTTTGGATCATACGGTTTAAATATCTTTCAGCGGAATTAGTAATAGCAAAGTGGTCAGTTAGGTGTGCATCCACCACAATCGGCCCCTCTTGCGGTGGAAGGATGATATCCGCTAAGAGCCTCGGAGCCACAAGTTTCCGCATTTTTTTCATCAACACCTTTAGGAGCTTTGAAGCCACAGTTTGTGTGGATATTTTTCACTCACTTTTACAACTCCGGCGACCCATCATGAATACACACCGCAGGCGGATACTTGTGCAGCCGAAGGCAGAGTCTCCACAGTGAATGTGTTAACATTATATATATTAGACCATGTACCTTGCGGAGATGAGTATCTACCCCTTCTAGGTCTGGCATCTCTGCGATGCCAGTAAAATTGGCGGAGTTTGAGTACCATATCTAAACGGATACATTTATAAAAAAAAAAAGATGACTATTGACCCACCACAGACATTCAGTGTTAAGTCGGTGGCCATTATAGGTGCTGGACCATCTGGAATTGCATCTTTGCATGACCTTTCACGTGTTACGAGAAGCGGTAAGTCTCTGTTTGGAGAACGGGATATATCGAAGTACGAAAAGGAGGGTGACTTGGCATTTCCAGACTTGGTTGCTTTTGAGAGAAACGCTTCCGTCGGAGGTGTGTGGAGCAAAAGTGCATTTGCGGAGAACAACAGGGACCCAAACTTGCCTGAGTTCAAGGATGACTCGGTGGACCTGACAAACCCGGAGAACGTGTACCAGAAAATACCTATTGATGCAGGATTGGAAAAAAAGCTGGGAGATTCGAGTGTTGACCACCCGGTGAAAGTGCTGGTCACCCCGGAAATCTCCACCAAGATCCAACATCAATGGAGAAGTTCTGCAGCATACAATGGTCTCTTCACAAACGTCACCAACAGATACATGTCCTTTTCGTTTGACGAGAGACTCGGCGACGATCTCAAGAAGATCAACTCTAAATACAAGCATATCCCAGACCACCAGTCTTCGAGAGACGTTTCGGACTATTTGGAGCGGGTTGTTGCCAACAACAACTTGGAGAAGTACATACGTTTCAACACCAATGTCGAGAGAGTCAAGAAACTCCCTAGCGGGAAATGGGAAGTTGTGGCCTCGCATTTAGCTGAGGAGAACGGGGTTCAGTATTTGCATTGGTATAAGCAAATTTTTGACGCCGTTATTATTGGAAACGGCAAGACGGTTCCCATTGTTCCGAACATCAAGAACATGGCCAAGTTTGCCGAAGTTAACAAAGATAAGGTTACATTCAAATTGGCAAAGTCGGTGCAGGACCCTTCGTTCATCCGTAATGCCAAGAAGCCCTTGTTCATTGGATCTTCGGTGTCGAGTGTCGACTTGATCCAATACGCATTCCCAAGAGATCTAGAAAAGCCCTCGGTGTACATTTCCCGAAGAACAGAGACTGCAAACAGTGGCTGGGTGATGTTCTGTTCGTATGCAAAGGGGGTCGTCAACAAGCCAACGATTGAGGAGTTTTTGCCCGAGTCGAACTCGGTCAGGTTTTCGGACGGTACTGTCGAGAGTGGGTTCGACGCCATCATTGTGTGTACTGGCTACCACATGTTCTACCCATTCATTGACAAGTCCGTCGTTGACTCGAATCCAAACATTTTCAAGTTTTTCAGATACACGTTCTCCATGGCAGACCCAACTCTCGCCTTGGTGGGCAACACCTACGCAGGGTTCTTCTTCAACAGGGTTGAATCACAGGCTGCGGCGTTGGCCGGGGTGTGGACCAACCAGTCCAAGCTCCCCTCCTTAAAGGAGCAGGAGCAGGAGTACGAACAGAGGCCAGGGCTCCTAGTCGTCCCAATCATAGACAAGCGGTTTATCCGTCCATTGATTTCCCTTGCCATCGAGGGCAGGCCTCACCCGTTCACGGTCAACAAGGAGAAGAGCGATTACATCTACCACGTGGCCACGGGCGGGCACACGATTTTGGGGTTGTTCTTCAAGGTCCGAAACGGGGAGGTCGACTCCAGAGACCTCTTGGCCACCTAGTGTTTTTGATTAGTAGTGCGTTCTATTTACCGATTCTTCCTTTCTCGTTATACACCTTATTTTTTCAAATACATGTTTTAACCACAGACTTTCGATCTTGGAAATGTGCAGATGCGCAAGAGTGCAAATGTGCAAGAATGTCATCTATTGGTCTATATTGTAGTACTATACTATACTCTAAACAAGCGGCAAACTAGATCGATCTGTCGTTGACCGGGTCGATGGCAAAGACCTTGTCCGGGTTGAGGATCTTGTGTGGGTCGACGGCAAACTTGATCTTACGCATGAGCGCGATCGTGTCCTCGCCAACCTCGTTGACCAAGAACTCCTTCTTGCCGACGCCGATGCCGTGCTCGCCGCTGACGGTACCGTCAACAGCCAACGCCCGGTCCACCATCTCCTCCACAAGCTTCGCCGCAATCTGGCGCTGCTCCTCCGTGAAGAGGATCACCGTGTGGTAGTTCCCGTCGCCAGCGTGGCCCACAATCGACGCCACCAAGCCGGACTTTTCCATCTCCGCCTTGGTCGCCTCAAGCGACTCCACGAACCGCGAGATCGGCACCGCCACGTCCGTGGTCCACACGAGGATGTTCGGGTCCACCTGCTCCTTGCCGTACTGGATCGACGACCACAAGCACACCTTGCGGGCGTTCCAGAGCTGGAACTTCTCCTCCTCCGACGCCGCAAACTTGAAGCTGCTGGCCCCGTTGCGCTTCACGATGGCGCGCACCGTCTTGGTCACCGAGTCCGTGGTCTCCTGGGACGAGCCGCCGATCTTCAACAACAACGTAGGCGCCTCCTCATACCGCGTCTCGGACTGGCCCGAGTAGTTCACAAAGTGCATCATCTTCTCGTCCAGGAGCTCCACCGCGTTCAGCTGGAGGCCCTCCTGCACAAAGTCTGCCACCGACGTCGCCGCCCCCGTCAACGACGGGAACGAGATCAGCGCCACGTTTTCAAACCGCGGCTTCACGTGTAGCTTCAACGTCACCTCCGTGACGATGCCTAGCGTGCCCTCGCTGCCCACAAACAGGTTTGTGAGGTTGTAGCCCGCCGACGACTTTCTGGGTCTGCGCTTCGTCTTCACCACCGTTCCGTCCGCAAGCACCACCGTCACAGACACCACGTTTTCCCGCATCGTGCCGTACCGGTTGGCGTTGGTTCCGGAGCACGACGTGGCCACCATTCCGCCGATGCACGCGCCGGGGCCGGGGTCCGGCCCGAACATCAGGTTGTAGTCCGCCAAGTACGTGCGGAGGTCCTCCCAGCCCACCGCGGGCTGCACCACCACGTCCAGGTCGTCTGCGTGCAACTCCACGATCTTGTCCATCCGGCCCAGGTCCACGCAGATCCCCGCCCGCGTCGAGATGAAGTGGCCCTCCAACGACGTGCCGCCTGTGAAGGGCACCACCGGCACCCGCAGCTCGTGGCAGATGCCGAGCACCGTGGCCACCTCCGCCGTGGACTCCGGGTACACCACGGCCGCCGGCGCCTCGTCGGGCCGCGCGTGGTCTGTGGCCCACTCCGAGTCGCTGTGGTGGGAAATTTCGGCGGCGGCCGTGGAGAGCTTGTGCGGGCCGAGGGCGGCGGCAATGCGGGCCACGGCCTGCTGCGGGTCGCCGTAGCGGGGGGGCGCGCAGTCCGCCAGCCGGGTGACGGACGAGCCGGGGAAGACGTCTTCGGGCGGATTCTGGGTGAGCGCGTAGTAGGCAATGGCGCCGCCGCCGGCGGCGCCCGCTGCGAGCGAGGCGAGCAGCGGGGCCAGTGTGGGCGGGGCGGCGGCCGGGGGGGCGGCGTTGGGGGCCGCAGTTGAGTAGTGCAGCGGCTTGGTGCGCAGGGCGGGCGATCTGCCGACGGCCCTCGCGGAGGCTCGTGCTGCGGTCAGCAGGGTGTGCAGAGACATGGGGATGGTGTGCGGAGGGAGCAGCAGCACGGCAGGGTGGACGAGGACAGCACAGCACAGGCCACCAAGACGGCGGGACGTGGGGGTTATAAAGCTCGGCAGGGAATTCCAGCGTGTGAGGGCCGGGGCCGTTGGCGATGCGACCAAGCACGGGATGGCAGGCGATTGCAGGCGTTTGCAGGCGTTTGCAGATACACAGCGGGAAAAATGAAAAGTGTGGCGCGCGGGCGGCGGCGGCGGCGCGGGACGCGGAACACCGGGGCGTCAGGGTGTGGGCCGGCGCCGGCGCTAGGCAAACGCGGCGTAGGCGGCGGTCTCGAACTCCGCAAAGCCGGCGAGCGCCGTCGCGTCGCAGAAGGGGAACAGCTGGGTGGCAAACATGCCGGCCACGCCGCGGGCCGGGTCGATCCAGTAGTAGAGGTTGGGCAAGCCGGCCCAGCTGTAGCTGGCGGCAGCGCGGCCCGTGGGCAGGGCCACGTCGATCTTGTGGAAGCTGGCGGTCCAGCCCTGCTTGTCGGGCGGGAAGCGGTCAAAGAGGTCGACCTTGTTGGAGAGCGCCGGCTGCGAGTGCTGCAAGGACGACTCGACGTGCACGCCTGGCGGGAGGAGGTCGGCCAAGGAGTAGGCGGCCACCGTGTCGGGGCGCAAGATCTGCTCGCCCGTGGCGGGGGACCGGCCCTCGTGGAGGAAGATCTCGAGAAACTTCATGTAGTCGGCCACGGTGCCGTAGAGCCCGTGGCCGCCCGGGTGGAACTGCGGGTCGTCGACAAGCGCGCCGCGCAGCGGGGCGAGCGTGCCGTCGGCGGCGCGCTGGTGGAGCTCCGCGGCGGCGGCGCGCAGGCCCGGGGTGCGGTCGAAGGTGAGCGTGTGGGCGGCCAGCGGGGCGAAAATGTGCCGGCGGCAGTACTCGCCGAGCGAGAGGCCGGACACCTCGTACACCACCTTGCCCACCCAGTCGGTGTTGACGCCGTAGTGCCAGCGCGTGCCGGGCTCAAACAACAGCGGGGTCTTGAACTCGTCCCAGGTGCTGCGGAGGATGTCCGGGGTGCCCGTGTCGTGCTGCAGCTGTGCGTACGCATGGCTGAAGAACGGGTACGAGAAGCCCGCCGTGTGCGTGAGCAAGTGGCGTAGCGTGGGCTTGGTGGCGGGGGCCTGCAGCTGCTGCGTGCCGTCCTTGGCCTGCACCAGCACGGGGATGTCCCGTATCTCGGGCACGTAGTGCTCGACCGGGTCGTCGATGGAGCGGATGAGCCCGCGCTCGAGGAGCTGGAGCAGTGCCGTGGTGGTGACGGCCTTGGTGCACGAGAAGAAGGCGAGCGGGGTGTCCGGGCCGGCTGGGGCGGCCGTGGGGTCGGCCGCGTCGCGGCGGCCCCGGCCGCCGAGGTAGACGAGGCCCTTGTCCCGGGTGACGACGGCGCCGAGGGCGCAGGGGAGCTGGTTGGACTCGGAGTAGCGTTCGAGGATGTTGTCTAGCTTGGACTTGGTCATGGTGGTCGTGGGGGTGGTGTTGGTGGTGGCAGGGGGGGCATTTTGGTGGCCTAGGCGTGGCTGACGGGCTTCGCTGGCGTGTGTGCGACGAGGCGGTCCGTCTTTTATAGTTTCAGGGTCGGGGGAGCCGCCGTGGGTGGCGGTCCGGCCGGACAATAGGTGGTGGTGCGGGGTAGCCCCGGGTGGAGAAGTCGGGACAAGGGGAGGGCCGGTGGAGGATCGGCGGGCGGAGTCGGCGGAGGCCGGCGGCCGGCGGGGGGAAAGAGCCGAGCCGCGGCGGGGGTGCGGGGCCGTGCGGGGTGTGGGGTAGGAACTGCGCTGGTTGTGGCTATACGGTGGAGAGAAGTATACGGAGCTAGAGCTTCGGGACGGGGGCCGGCTGCAGAGACTGCAGAATGCGGTTCTCGGTGGCGGTCATGCGGTCGGGGGTGATGCGGAAGGCAGCCGGGATGTCGGCGAGGCCGGGGGCGGGGTCGCCGGCGACGCCGGCGGCGTCGGCAGCAAGACTGCCGGCAAGGGCCCGGGCACACAGGAGCACGCGGGGCATGCCGTGGCCGTGGAAGCCGGCGATGACGTACTTGCGTGGCTCGTCCGGCAGCGCACCCACGTAGGGCAGGGTGTCGTCCGTGTAGCCGAGGATGCCGGACCACACATGGTCGGCGTGGGTGGCCACACCCTTCCAGGTGTAGAACATCTTCTCGAGGTAGCCCGAGAAGTAGGCCTCGGAGCCCGGGATGAGGGTGCTGTCGTCGACGACGTTGTAGAAGCGGTCCTTGTAGGGGAAGATGTGTTTCTTGGCGCCGCCGAGGACGACCGACCCGTCTGGGCGGTTGATGAGGTAGTCCGTGTCTGCGCCGGCAAAGCGGATCCCGTACGTGTTGGTGAGGTGCGGGGCCCGATCCGCCGCAGAGACAGGCACGATGTGGCTGCAGGCGCCCTTGATGGGGACGATCTTGTTGCGGAACCGGGGCTCCACGGACGCCGTGTAGGCGTTGGTGGCCAGCACCAGCCGGCCGGCGACAACGGCGCCGCGCGGGGTCCGCACCAGGTACCGGCCGTCGCCGAGCCTCTCCGTGGCGACAACGGGGGTGTTTGTCTGGAGGTTGAGCCCCGCGGCCACGGCCTTGCGCAGCACCGCGGTCACCAGCTTGTACGGCCACAGCTGGCCCGCCGTGTACGTGACACACACCGGCGAGCCGTCGACCTTCGAGATGACGCGGGCAGCGTCGCCCTGCGTGAGCTGCACGTCCTGCTTGCACCGCACGTGCGGGTTCTTGCACATCTCCGTGTAGTTGGCGACGGCCCGCTCGGCTGCGGTGCCGTGCAGGTGCACGTCGCACGCCCGTGTCAGCACAAAGTCGCAGTCGATCTGCTCTCCCTCCACGAGCTCCTTCATCGCCTGGAGGTGGGCGTGCTCAAAGTTGATGATCTCCGCAGCACCCGCCTCGCCGTACTTCTCCCGGAAGTCGTTGTGCGAGTAGTAGAGGTCGGGCTTGAGGTGGCCGCCGTTCCGGGCCGTGGCGCCGCTGCAGACGTTCCGGGCCTCGAGCATGAGCACGCTGCCCTTGAACTGCGGCAGCAGGTAGTGCGCCGTCGTGGCGCCGGCGTAGCCGGAGCCGACAATGACGACGTCGGCCTCCGCAGGGAGCTCCGGCGTGCTGCGGAACGTGGCAAAGTCGTCCTCGGCCGTGAGCCAGAACGACTTGGTGGGGTTGGCGACAGGAAGTACGTCCATCGTGCGTTGCTTGGTGGCTGTGTGGAGGGCGGCTTCGGAGTTGGCGTGGCCTGGCGGACGACCATGCAGCCTGCAGTGCCAGCAGGAGCAGCCTCTTAAGTACCTCTGCGGTACCGCCCAAGTACCTCTTAAGTACCTCGGCCTGACACGCCCGGGGCGCTTATCTCCCGCTATCGGCGTCTAAACTGCCTGATCGGGCAACCCGGCGCGTCTGCCGAAACGGGCACTTCCCCCCTCCGCTTCTCCCCCGCAAAAACGGCCGACGCGTCGATCTGCGCAGAAAAACCCTCGACCGGACTCTCTGCGCCGCTGCGCCGGCTTGCGCCGTGTATCTCCGTGCAATCCACCCCGCTTACGTAACCGCAGGGCTGCCTGCATGAATTTGTCAGTCGTCAGCCGCCAGATATCTTCACCTCTTCTGCAGCCCCTTCTTCTTCTTCCTCTTCCTCCCCAACACACCCACGACCTTTCTCCCTTTCTCTCCCGCTCCGTCACCAGCTACCCCTCACCACCGCACCCGCCATGTCCCAGCTCACCGACAAAGAACTCGCTCTCCTCAAGGAAACCGTCCTCCACGCCCAGACCTTTGCGTACTGCCCCTACTCCAAGTTCCGCGTCGGCTGCGCCCTCCTCGCCCAGTCGGGCAAGGTCTACACAGGCTGCAACGTCGAGAACGCAGCCTACCCGGCCGGCATCTGCGCCGAGCGTACCGCCATCACCAAGGCCGTCAGCGAGGGCGACACCGCCTTTAAGGCCATCGCCGTCATCACCGACTCGCCCTCCTGCTCCTCCCCCTGCGGCGTGTGCAGACAGGTCATCCGCGAGTTTGCCGGTGCCAACACCGCTGTCGACCCGGTCTCGGGCAACCCGCTGCGTCTCCAGCTCCCGGTCATCATGTTCAACAACACCGCCTCCAAAAGCCTTGTGCGGACGATCGACCAACTTCTCCCGCACAGCTTTGGGCCGGAAGACCTCTCCGACGCCGCCGCCGTCTAAACCCGTCCATTCCCGTCTAGAGCCGGCCCGCGCGCCCAACGCCGTCTATCTCCGCCGGAGACACGGAGTTTTGTGCGCTTTCGCCGTACGGCAACCGCGCGGCTGTGTCCGAAAAACGGCCGTTCCCCTCGGAAACGCCTTTTTTCCGTGTCGGCCGTTTTTTCCGGGTCTGTGTGGCCGTGGATGAGGCCCTGTCGTCGGAAAGGCCCTCCTTGGACCTCTGGCGTTGGCAGAAACGTGGAATCTATGTCCCCCGCATCTACGTACCGTTGTCTATAGAGCAATACAGCGTCGCATCGAGGTCTTCCGCAGCAGAAACACCTTCTGCAACAGATAAGAACGGGCACTCTGCACACGGTCGTGCACCTGTCACATCGCCGATGCCCGCCATTATCTCTCTCGCCCGACATTTTTTTCAGCTGAGATCCTTATCTCTGGGACTTTTTTTTCTTTTTTTCGTTTGCTTTTCCCTTTTGCGTTGTGGAAGCACCTTGAAAAATTTCTCCGTATATTACTGCCCATGTTTCTCTGCTTTTCCTCCTCCAGTTGTGTGTGGGTCCGGTGATTTGTCTTCTCCCTCGTCCCCCTCTTTCTCCTCCTCCCTCTCCTTCGAAATGTTCCGTAAACCCAGCAGCATTCTCTACCGCCGTGGCCATGTTCGTTGACACCGTCGAAAGCAGAACGTCCTACGCTGTGCCTGTCAGCAAGGACGACGAAGTCATCAGGTCTTTGGGCTACAAGCCCGAGTTTAAGAGGGACCTTTCTCTGTGGGCCACCTTCTCCGTCTCCTTCTCCGTCTTGGGCTTGATCCCGTCCGTGGCGTCCACCATGTGGTACTCCATCGTCTACGGTGGTAACGCGGGCCTCACCTGGGGTTTTCTCATCGGCATGACAGGTGTGATGGCTGTCTGCTGCTCGATGTGCGAGATCTCGAGCGCCTACCCAACGTCGGGAGGCCTCTACTACGCCACTGCAATGTTGTCTCCTCCTAAATACAAGGCCGTCCTCTCGTGGACCGTTGGCTGGTCAAACTATTTTGTCCAGTTGACAGGTGGGCCTGCCGTCGGCTGGT
This sequence comes from Pichia membranifaciens NRRL Y-2026, assembly GCF_001661235.1. Taxonomy (NCBI): domain Eukaryota; kingdom Fungi; phylum Ascomycota; class Pichiomycetes; order Pichiales; family Pichiaceae; genus Pichia; species Pichia membranifaciens. The sequence continues at coordinate 48,267 of NW_017566990.1, forward strand.
CCTGCGCAAGTATCATTTTGGCCTTGAAGACCATGACAGACCCAACGTACGAAAACAAAACTTGGCACACCTACTTGCTCACCATCGGCATCACCTTCACCTGTGCCTGCATCGCTTCCTGCCCAACCAGATGGATCGCACGCATCAACTCCTGCACCTCCATCTTGAACATGGTCTTCTTGTTTGTTTCCTGGATCATCATCTTGGCTGCAAACAACAGAACTAATCTCGGTCTCCCTAAGTTCAATGACAACAGAAAAGCCTGGGGCATCGACAACTTCACCGACTGGCCAGATGGAATCTGCATGTTGATGACCTTCCTTGCCGTCATTTGGACCATGTCAGGATTTGACATTCCTTTCCATATTGCCGAAGAGAGCTCCAATGCACAAATATCTACTCCACGGGCCATTTTTATGACTGCCAGTATCGGAGGAGCCCTTTGCTTTGTCTATCAATTGTCCATCGCTTACACCATCGTGGACGTCGAAGGAGTCGTCAACAGTGAGATTGGCCAGCCTTACGTTTCTTACTTAGCTCAGGTCCTCGACCGTCGCTCTTGCCTGGCACTAGCCTCCTTCTCCATCATCTTGACTTTTTCCATGTGCTTCACTTCCATGATTGCTGCCTCCAGAGTGTTGTTTTCCTACTCCAGAGACAATTGCTTTCCAATGTCCCACATCTGGTGTCACATCAACACCAAAACGAGAACCCCTGTCAACGCTGTCTGGATGAATTGGTTTATTGGTGCATGCCTTGACTTGTTAATGTTTGGAGGTGTCGCCATTAACGCCATCTTCTCCTTAGGTGCAATTGGTTCCTTCATCTCCTTCACCTTCCCAACTCTTTTGAGGATCACCTACGCGAGAAATACATTTGTCCCAGGGCCATGGAACATGGGTAAATGGACATACTTTTGTGGATGGTATGCTGTCGGCTTTGTCCTCTTGATGATCCCAATTCTTAACTTCCCACAATTCAGAGGGAAAAACTTGACGCCAGAATTAATGAACTGGACCTGTTTGGTCTACTATGGTGCCATGTTCCTCGCTCTTGCATGGTACTTCATATACGCACACAAAATCTTCAAAGGTCCAAAGAGTAACATCACTAACACTGTCATTCAGAATTACGAAGAACTTGAAGAGCAAGTAGACTTGGTTGAAAAAATAGCTGATCAAGAAGCAGAGGCAAAAACCACTGGTCACGTTTCTTTGAATTCTGTTGAAGCCACTTCTTCAGATAACGTCTCGAAGAAAAACTCTGAATTTGTCAAAAAGGAAGAGGTCTGATTTGGTGTCGACAGCTTTCTTGGAGTCGTTGGCTCGCTTTTGAACATAACCTTCAACTTCTTGTATTTTCGTTTTATAATTAGCTACATGGTATCTATTGTATCGATCGCTCGCACAAAATCTTTTGTTTAATAAATAATATAATGGAAGCGGTAACATTTTCGAGTTTATTATTTTCAGAACAAGAGCATGTTACCTTTCTTAGATAGGCCAGTCACCCTGCCAGTACGTCTAATTTTCTTAATCTTATTCTCTCCCCAAACACATAAAAAACATATGGAATGGGAATCATCCCTAGTGCAATGAATCCGATCAATGATGAACCCCAATGAACTCCCAAGTTTACAAACAATTGTCTAGCAAACAGTGGGAACACGGCTGCAAAAGTGGATCTTAGAAATGTATTGGCAGCAATCGCAGAAGCAGCATATGTAGGATAAAAATCAACCAAATAATTCAAACACCCCTGAAAGATAGTAATGAAACCTGCACCCATCATAAGTATTCCCAAACAGGGTACCACCCAGTGTATGTCGTTATATAACGTCCAACCAAAGATGAAAATTCCTGCCGGCATCATCCAGCCAAGCATCATCATAATAGGTAAACGTTGTTCCGGTATTGCCTTACCATCATTTTTGCCAACAACTTTAGAATATCTCAATGCCCATAGCATGTTCCCAATACACCCTAAAAATACCCCCAAAAATAGAGAGACATTTGGTACTTCAGTCTTAGTGCCTTCCCACTGTTTTGTGAGCTCAAAAGCTGTGGATATGTTGGTAACCATCAAGTAGAAAAGTCCATAAACATAGCTTGCAAACAGAGCCATAATGAACACGATGGGTATCGTAAGCATCACAAAAGGACGTATCACTTGTGAAGTTAAAAGTTTCCGCCAATCCAAGTGCAAAGTATCGAGTTTGGTATGTAAGATCCAATTTCCTGTCTTTATTCTTTCAACCCTCACAATGCGCTGTAGAATGACTGGATCATAAGTCTCATTCGTGAAGATATACATGAGCAAAAACAACACCAGATCACAGAGTCCAATAAACCACTGAGCGATTCTCCAAGACTCCCTGCTGGAATTACTATTTATCAACAAGGAACAGATCACCGGGCCAAAGGAAGCACCATTGGATACAAAACAGGCGTATAATGCAAAGGCCACTCCACGAAATGAAGGATCCCATAGGTCCGCCATGACTCCCCCCGCAGACACAATGGGGGCACCAGCAAAAAACCCTGCAAAAAACCTGCAAATCATGATAGACGGAACATTATAACAGATTGACGTCACAAAAGTGAGCATGCAAGAAATGAAAAACGGAATCAACACACCTGCTTTTCTCCCATAAACTTCTGAAAGTGGTGCAAAAACCATGGGTCCAAATGCAATACCAAAGATGTAAAGAGATATCGTAAGCACCGAAGCTTCTCTACCGAGGTGATAATTACTTTCCATTTCTTTGAAAAAATCGCCAGATGACGTCGTAGTCGAATTGAACTGGGCTGCAAAAGTAACAAAACTGTAGAGTATTGTGTACAAGATTTTAGTTTTGAAACTCCAGTTTCTTGCCTTTGTCGGAGAATTCTCTTTAAATGTTACAAACCCATCTTCGTCAACTTTTAAATCGTTGTCGTAATCATTTGACCCACTATCCGTTAAATAAATTTCGACTTGACTCTGACCTTCACTATCATTTTTTTCAGCAGTTTTCGCCATTTTTGATCCCGTGGTTCAACTGAGTCGCAATCCATATACCGTGTGCTATTGAAGATGTGCTTAACATTTTAGAGAAAAGAAAACTTGTGTCAATGATCAACAGAAAGAAAGAGGAACAGAAAGAAGAACCACAATTCCATTAGCTGTATTTCCAGCGGAAGCCTTATCACCGCATATAGCCCCTGCATAACTTTCCGTATCTTCTTCGGCGGTCGTAAGTATTTACAGAGAGGGCCGAATCCAGAACTTTTTGGGACGATAAGTTCCTCGAGCTGCTCCGCGCAAAAGATACGCAATTGCCGGTTTGGGAAAAAGTGGCGGTGTGTTATCTTGACGCGAGAAGATAAGGTGTATATACGATCAGCCGAACTGTCTCTAATCATCGACCAATGTTCATCACAACCAGGAAAGCATATCTTATCTTTGTGATAATTTTTTGGGCAGCATATCCTAGTCCGCTGTCATTGTTGGATATAAAAATGACTAAGCTTTCCTCTCCCGTCCTCCTAGACATTTCATATCAGAAACTAATCACGAATATTTTAACTTTCTGCAAAAACAACTGCAATTAATTGATAATCAAAATGACCTCTAGCAGTAGGGAAGACATCAAAGATGCAAACTATACCCTTGATGTTACCTCTGTAAATGACTTAGACCCGGTTATTTCGACCGTGGTTTCATTGAACGGTAAGAGAATAGAAGTCCACGAAAAAGATGCAGATATTGCAATGCAATATATTGACGACGTTACAGGTCTAGTGCTTGATCCAGAGTATGAGAAGAAGGTGTTGAGAAAAATTGATTGGGCTATTTTGCCAATTATAGTCGGATTGATGTCGTGCCAATTGATGGATAAAACTACGAACTCCTACGCTTCCATCATGGGCCTTCAGAAGAGCTTGAACATGTCCGCAAAGGAATATAGTTGGGTTGGATCATCGTTCTATTTTGGCTATTTGATTTTCCAGTATCCTGCCAATCGCATGCTACAGAGATTACCTCTATCCAAAACTCTCTCCTTGGCAGTTATTGCCTGGGGAGTCATTTTGATGTGCCATGCAGCATGTACTAATGCTGCTGGGTTTTTAGCTTGTCGTGTCATGCTTGGTGTATTTGAAGGCTTCATGAACCCTGCATATATTTTGCTTACATCCCAATGGTGGAGAAAGAGTGAACACTTTATGAGAACTTGTATTTGGTGGGGGATGCAAGGATTTGGTACTATTTTAGGAGCAGGGATTGCCTACGGCTTGCAAGTTCATCGTACTGGACCTCACTCTTTCCCTTCCTGGAAATGTGTCTACATTATTACCGGATGCATAACGCTACTGCTTGGTTTTATCAGTCTTATTCACATTCCAGATGTTCCAACAAAAGCCTGGTTTTTGAATGAAAAGGACAAGATTTACGTTGTGGAAAGGGCAAGGGAGAACCAACAGGGGTTTGGGAATCAAAAGTTCAAGTGGAATCAATTCAGAGAAGCGATTTTAGATCCATGCACCTATATTTTCTTTTTCTATGGTCTTTCATATGCAATTCCAAATGGTGGTTTCACCAACTTTGGCTCGATGTTGCTAAAGGGCGATTTTGGCTTTTCAACTGCAGATGCTCTTCTAATGAACATGCCAGGTGGTGGTATTGATATTGTGTTCCCATTTGCAGTTGGGATAATCAACTACCACATTTTCCACAATCAAAGGTTGATCTCCTGTATTATTGTCAATTTGATAGTTACAGTTGGAATGTGCTTACTCAATTTTACACCCCACAAGTCCTCGAAGCTTGTTGGTTATTTAAGCTTTTACATGGCTACAGCAGTATCTGCCGGTATGTGTTCGGTGGTCTCTTCTAACGTTGCAGGAAATACCAAGAAAATTGTTGTAAACATGTTCTATCTTGTTGGATACTGCACAGGTAACATTATCGGTCCTCAAACTTTTAATCCTGCTCAAGCTCCAGGGTATTCTGGTGCAAAAGCGGCAATGTTAGCTTCGTTTGCAGGAGGTTCCTGCTTGATAATGATACTTTATGTCATTTACTTTTACAGGAACAAAAAGAAAGATAGACTTGTTGCAGAGTTGGGTGATAAGTACTCAGTTCCAGATAACATTGCTTTTGCTGACTTAACCGATATGGAAAACCCGGAGTTTAGATACTCGTTGTGAATCTTTTTTATCTTCTTCTACACTATTGACTCTATTTTTATAAGCTTTATACTAATTGTTTTTATTTTTCATAAACACTCATAAATCAAGGCTACTTCAGCACACATAGCTGCTGAAAAAGTATTTCGAGTAAAAACAACAGCATTGTTTCCTTCGACGCTTTGCGCAAAAATACTTCTTTGAATTGTATATTTTTCCGGTAATCCATTTCTGGTATGAAAACTACAAGTTTCGACAGGCGAGATGGTAAAGTTTTCGCAATCCCTTATTTGGAAATTCGAGGTTGACATCTCCGATAAGCTAGGAAATATCCGATCAAGATATTCCAAAACACCAAGGTATATATAACTTTAGCAGTATCTTTACAGCAAAATGTTAGTAATGATAGTGACTGAGAGAATAGAAGCTGGAAATGAAGCTGACATGGGTATCGAATAACAATAGAATATGAAGCAAGATAGTAAAATTATTGTGCTTGGTGCTGGCGTGATGGGGTTATCGACAACCTTATCATTGCTGGAGCGGGATTATACAAACGTTCACCTTTTTGACAAGCGTGATTATCTATCCAAAAAGTATAGCTATTTTGAAGGCTGTGATAGTCCTTCGTCTGACCTAAACAAAGTTTTCAGGTCATCTTACGGTTCTGAAGTTCATTATCAAAAGATGTCCAATGCTTCTCGAGAAAAATTCATTGAATGGAACAAAGAAATTGCCAAAGAAAACTGGGAAGGTGGTGAGCCAATTTATTACAACACAGGTAATGTTCACCTTACAGATAAAAAGGTTTTGCCTGAGTTTGAGAGACTCAGTTTGAAAAATATGCCTGAAGACTCTATCTGTATATCCGACAGGGATGCTGAAGAAAGAGCGGTTAATAGCGGCTTGTATCCTTGCGCTATAGATCCTTTTGATATGAGGAAAAGAGGCAAGCATTTGCAAGGCCTTTTGGATACCACGGGTGGTATGACATTAGCCGATAAGTCATGTAGATGGGTTTTAAAAAAGTGTATGCTGAAGGGAAAGGACAAATTATCAACCTATTTTGGAGATCCTGGAACGCTAACAGAACTTCTTCTAGAGTACAATGAACTTACCGGAGGAAAGAAGTGTGTTGGAATAAAGACAAAGGATGGTACTCGGCATTTCTGCGACCATCTTATTGTTTGTGCCGGTCCATGGTTGAGTGAGATTATTTCCGAAGCAGGAGAGAAAGTCGAAGCAACCGGTGGTTCTGTTTGCATGATCAAGATAAAGGATAAGGCGACACAAAGAAAGTACGCTCAGACAAAGTTCCCGACATGGACCTACAAAGTCAGAGATGGTGCACTTGGAGGATTGTACGGTTTTCCTTGTACTGAAGGATATATGAAGATAGGTTACAGAGGCTTGAAATGGATCAACCCCGTCGGCGACATCAATTCAAAAGTGAAAACCAAATGGAGTCCTGAGGAGCAGGAAACAAACATCCCTCTCTTTGCGTTGAAGCAAATCAAGAACTTCATCAGAGAAAACATTCCGGAGGTGAAGAAGATCTCCATGACTCGGCTTTGTTGGTATTCAGATAGCTCGGACAATGACTACCTAATATCATACTGCCCCTACTACGAAGACCGGTCTGTTTTTGTCATGGCCGGCGATTCTGGACATGCGTTCATGATGCTAGGCAGTATTGGTGATGTTGCAACCGATATCATTAACGACGAGGGAGATCCATTTCTGAGAAATCTGTTCTCTTGGGAGAGAGAAAGAGAGACGCTGAATATTATCAATTCTGGAGCAGAGGATCCGAGATGCCTAACAGAAACGGTGATGGCCTCTCCTAAGGACTGGTGGATTGACGAACCGTCCAAATTGTAAGACAGTTATTTGAAAAATTTGTATTGTCTAATATTTTTTATTAAGCACAGCTTACAAAGTTACAAATGGCCTTAGGAGTAGAACTTAGAGCTAATGGATCTCTCCTTAGGAACGTCGATTAGGCCCTTGCCTTCCTTCAACTTGAATTGGGTAGCTTTCAAAAGATGGTACAAAAGGTCCAATGTTGGAGTCTCCACCTTGAGCTCCCTCGCAACGACAAGCAAATTTCCGAGGATGACTTCGAGCTCAATTGGGTTTCCCTTTTCGACATCAACAAGCATAGATGGCTTAAACCAGTCGCCGTCGTCCGAATGGACAACAGTGTTGATTACATCCTCCGGCAACTCGACCCCGTCTGCCTTGGCAACCTTGACTCCCTCGCCGGGGCCTGTACTATCTACCCTCGAAAACACATCCCTTCAGCTGTTTAACTCTTCACTAGCTGAAATAGAAACGTCTTTGCTCAAAAACTTGAATAT